>NW_021604767.1:821354-839145 GCF_004785775.1 Grammomys surdaster
CCTTTTCTTTTTCTCTCCCTTTCCTTTCTTTTCTTTTCTTTCTTTTTTTCTTTTTTTTTTGTGCCTTTTGAGACAGGATCTTACTATGTAGCTCTGGCTGTTCAGGAATCTACTATGTAAAAGAAGCTGGCCTTGAACTCACAAAGATCAACCTGCCTCTGCCTTTGGAGCACTGGGGTTAGATGTATAACTCTTCAAAGAAGCATAATGACTAGAAGTTCATGTGTCCACTTCCATTTCCATCGTTAATCAAGGCAATCGGAATCTGTTCCTGGATGTGGCATTCACATTTGGTATAAAGATGAACTCTTCTCCCCATGAGATGAGAGATATGTTTTGTATCAACATTAGAAATACTAAAAAAAAAAAACCAAGGTATCAGAAAAGAGACTTTTCATAGTAAACAAAACTGATAGGTGGAACATTTGAGACATAACCTGGGTTTCTAAACCATATTGCTTTCTATAAACAACTAACAATATGCATGTTTTACCATTTATTGCTCTAAGGTAAACACTAACATACAGCAAAGTGCTTTCTACTTATTATGCCATTTATTTCCTTCCACAGGCCTGTGCAGCCCAATGAGATAATACTGAGATGTATGTCTGACCTTCAGAGAATTGATGTTACTGACCCAAGGTAGCAGTGTATGTGGAAAAGCATAGAAATGCAGAGAAATGCTGACCATCTGCCTAGTTTATCTTATTTGATACCTTGTCATACTCTTCCCCACATCAACCAGCATATTCTGTTGTTTTTAATTTCTAAAATTTCCATATGTGTAGTTTCATTGCCCAATTTATTACAGTGTTCATTTTGAACACTCATCAAGTCTCTTCCCTAGATACCGTGTCTACATTCTGGCATCAGGATGAAGTCAAACTCTTGGATTGTTACTGAGAATTCATCTCATCTCAACATCCTGTTATTCTGCCAACTACTCTTCATATCCCAGCCCTGTCAAGCTGTTCGTAGGTCCCCAAAGCACCTGGGTGAGATGAGCTCCTTCCTGTCTGTCTAAAAGGCTCCCCTCCCCTGGCTGTTCTTTATATTTTAGCATTCTGAGTCCTAGGCTGGAGTTACCCCAAGAGGGGTGGCAAGGGAATTCTTCAAACAGAATTTGCCAAACCATTTGGAGATGAGGTCAGTTGAGATTCCAAAGAAAGAAGCAGTAAACACCAGGGGAGATCAGTTCAAAGTCCATATGAGGATTTAAAAAGTGTGGCTCAGAGCCATGGCAAGTTTCTATGGTTGAGCAACAGATTTTCATATTTCCTTGCTTTGGGACCTAACCTATACAGCTTTATCATTGCCTGGAAATGTTCAAGGATTCATCTTAGGTTTAAGCCCACAGGGAAAAAGCCATCCACAGCTGCCCAGGTCATGGAACATTCAAGGTACTCTGTGTTTCTGTCAGAGCTCAGAAGAAAAGCAGAGCAATGCAGAGGGCTCTCCAGCTCTCTCCCTACAACACTTTTGTTTCTTATTCAAAAGGAAGGACCATTCCAAATGTTGTCATGGTGTCTATTCATAATCCGACCCTGCTTGGTTCCACTAAGCTGAAAGTCCTTATTTTCATCTGTCCCTATAGCCTGACTGCAGTGACCTAACTGCCTTAACTACATAGAAAAAGCTTTGTACTGATCTCCCTGTTCAAAACATTTCACATACGTTTCCTCATTAAATCCTTATAAACAGGATTCAAATGTGGATACCATTATCTGTATTGCCTCCCAGCCTGTGACCCGAGTCCCATCCCTGGGACCCACATGGTAGGAAGAGAACTGACCCTGCTGTACCAATGATCACCACTTACATGTGCGCTCATTCACATATACTCACAGATACACATAAATGATACATATACAAATGATTTCAAAAATGAGAACTGGAAAGCTTAATGATTTCTGTCTCAGGGCAGAGTCAGTCCCTGCGGAAGGTAGAAGGTGAACTTGAGTGTAGGTCCTGGCTCAGTGAAATCCTTAACTACCGCAGTACACTCTGCTTCAAAACGAACTTTTCCCATCAGTGAATACCAACATGTGTGTGAATCTTACAGCATCAGAGATAGTTTTGAGTGCTGACTTAACAGAAAAATGTTATTATTTATTATTCCATTTTCACTAACATGCCTATCAATTGGTTTGAGGGTGATGATATTAAACCCAAACCACACTTTTACTTTCTAATTAGTATCCTTTAATTAAATGCATCTATTTTAAAATGGCTAACCGTAATTTGTGGTTTTGCCTAGGCTCTGGAAAGTTGTTTTTCCTATGCGAAACTAACCGTTGAAAATGTGTTTGTCATGCTAGCCTCATTTCTAGCTTCTCAGTGTTTCTGCTACTTAGAAAACTCTTTCATCACTCACACTCAAGAACTGCAGGGCAGCAAGGAACCAATGTACACAAAGATAGAGAATTATTACTTGGGATAGGCAAACTAAATAGAATCTGAAGCAGTAACTCTGGGAGTTATAAATTACATTCTTGACACTATTGTTGATACTATTCTTGACACTATTACATTCTAAACACTATTGTTAATAGTGTCTACAGAGCTAGTTAATTTGTAAGAAGAGAAAATGTGTCCAGGTGGATATACCAAGATGTACACTGAAGTACTGCTTGTAACAGAGAAAAGTAAAACAACTCAAAATCCATTCGTAAAGAGTTGATTGAAGGAAAAGAAAACCACACAAGCCATTCCTACAACAGGCTGCTGTGAAGGCAGCTCTCCTCCGTCTGACCGACTGACTAACATAGATGCTTTGGTGTATCAGAGAAGATGAAGGTGGCTGAACACCTTGGAAGATGGCAGTTTTGAAAGTTGTGAGCTGTAAAAGAGGGAAACATTATCCGTGGAAGTAGCAATGCAAGCATAAAGAGATATCTGGAACACTATGCTTAAAACCATGACTAGTAGTTATTCTAAAGAGCCCAGAGGGGAGTGCAGCAAAATTTCAGTGGCTACCTCAGGCCCTTCATCATTATCGTATGTGTCTATATATTAAAAGTTGTGCTAATAGTTTCTTCTGAGATTGAAGCAGCTGATCTCTCAGTGGAGCTCCGCATGTGATAGGAAGTAAAGAACTCAACTCAGAATACCACCAGGAAGTCCCTGAAACTGACCAGATGTGCACAAGTCCTTTCCCTCCCCAAGAGTGCAGAAACAATAGACTGCTGAGAGTCACTTCCTGACAACTCTAGCAGCCAGGAAGAAGCTGAGATCAGCTGAACTGTATATAGGAATCAACGAGTAGCTGAGGTGCCTGGAAGAGGATCAGATCAGTGGAGTCACTTGGAAAGACACTTTTAAGCCTGTGTGAGCTGCCTGCAGGCCGTGTAGTGTGCTCCAGTTTTCCAGTTTTGGTGAGCTGTCACCCTTGCTGGGGTGGGTTTTGTAATGGTGTCTTTGTGTCATTTTTGTTCCTGTAAGTACCCCATCCTATAGTCCTTTAGCTTACTTCAATAAAACTCAGTGCTTCACCAAGCTGGATGTTCATGGTATCTGCCCTTTGATCAGTAGCCAGTTCCCTGTTTGGGGGTGAGTAGCAATTTCTTCATGTCTTTCCAGGAAAAGTCTGTCAAACAACCCTCATGTCTCTGTAACTGTAGGAGATTAGTTCCAGTAGGTCCAGAGGGTGCCTGGGTCCCTCTGTACCTCATTTAGATTTTCAAAATAATCTCTAATAACTTATTCTGAATGCAAGCCAGGTGCAAGGTAAGTGCTATGAAATTGTATTGTAGGAAACAATAAAAAAAAAAAGTCTGAGCTAGACATAGTGGCATATACCTACTACAACCCCAGGTCTTGTGTGACTGAGGCAGAATTGTGGGATCCAGGCCAGCCTGGACTACATAGTAACAATAAAATGGGGACTAAAAATAAGGAGACTGTATCTGTTCATTAAAGACATAACTCTAAAGAGATCCCTTTTTGTTTTATCATTGATTGAAGCTTCCAATGAGTAATTCTTAAGTGCAGAGAACAAAGCATATTATATAAAACACACATGAAAATAAATGCAAGGGCTGAACAGGTTAGAAATATATACTCTAGGCCAATAAGTATTCTAAGTGATATAATTTAAATTATTAATTATGCCATTTGCATATCTATAAAGTTAGCAGATCTGTTTTATGCATTATCAATGAGGCAACAGGTAAATGTTATGTTTAGTCCCCAAAACTGAGATATGGTCAGAGAAGGGACATTCGGAAGCATGTGCAAATTTCTTCTACACTGAGGAAGGGAAGGCATTTGGATCTGTGCTGGATAGAATTCATGTACATACCTATCTAGAAGTAAGAATGGTGCTCAGACTATTCTCTGCTTTCATGGAGCCCCCCAAAAGTCTGAATGGAAAGGAGAAGCTCATCTCTAGACACCCTGCACTTCTTTCCTGTAGGACATGAGGACAGCAACACACAACTGGTATCCTGGCCTGGATTATTTTCAGCGTCTTTGCTACATTCACGTTGTGTGACTTGGGACAAGTGAGACTCAGTTTACTCACCTCAATGTCAGCAGGAATGGTCACATTAGTGATGCTTCATGGGTTGCTGTTGATGAGAAAGTGTTTGTGATACGCTTGGCTTACAGTAAGCATTTAATGACTATTGGCCCAGTCACAAGAACATCCTACCCCAGGACTACTGTCTCTGAAACCATGACCTTCATTTCAGCATTGAGATGTGCCAGGACATAACCTTTGCTCACTGTGGGGCTGAGTTTACTTGCACACTGACCCTGGTTCTTCTCCATTGACTTTTAAAAGATTTCTGGTATGATTTGGTTCAAATATTTTACTTGCTTCTAGCTCTAGAAAGCATGTGTTCTATTCATTTGTTTGTTTGTTTATTTGTTGCAGGATATGTGATCACACTGTGAACCCTGAGATTGTGTTCTTTACCAAAACAAAACAAAACAACCAAACTATTTCTAGTTGTGGTGTGGCTCAGCCCTCAGCACACACCTTTAATCCCAAACAATGAAGGTAAAGTTAGTTTGTAGAAGGAAGCACCATGTTTGAAAGTGTTGTCTAATTGAGAGGCAGACAAATCAGAGAAATATTTGACAGAATAGGATATGCCCAACTCTCACAAGAGGAGAGAGAAAGGGGAAGCTACTTAAGAAAGCAGCACAGAGAGGAAAGAGAAAAAGGAGGCAGTTTTATCAGGAAAGTCTTACAGAGACAGGTTGAAGAGAGAACAAGCTAGACACAGGTGAAGACAGATGAGCCAGAGAATGAGAAGGAGCCAGAAGATTAGAACAGATTTCCAGAGTTAGTTTAAGGCCAAGCGGAGCAATTCAGTCAAAGGCAGAGAGAAGCCCATTTGGATCTGTTAGTGTGGAGAGGAGGTTTAGTCAGAACAGCTGAGTTGAATCAGCCAGCCAGAGATCAGAAAGAACAAGAAAGGGTGAACATAGTCAATAGTAAGTCTCAGAGGCTGAAAACATTCTAGGCCTAGATAAGACTGTATGGAGACTAGAAGCTTCCAAGACTAGGCCTAGGTTAGCAGACTGAGGCAGTAAGCCTTGGAGATGACAATTACATCAGGAGAGTAAAAGTTACTTTTGCATTAGTTCGTTTATTTTTGAGACAAGGACTTACTATTTGTCTATGATTCACGTGATTTTCCTCCCTCATGCTTCAGATAGCTAGGACTATAAGTATAATCACTGCCAATGATTTTAATTGTGTTCTTTAAAATTCTTGTTAGCCATAGTCTCTTCCTATATCTTGAATTTTTCTTCACAGACACTTATTCATAAAATGCAAAATCTACACATTTGATTGATAGACACCTTTGCACACATATTAATCTGAATTTTCTTTACTATACCTCTGTAATCCTAAAGAGAAATTTAAAGTTGTGTTTTATTTTTTGTAGATTTCAGACTGACTTTAGGTTTCAGAAGTGTCTCATAAGTCATTGTTATTTCCTTTGAGCAACATATTATTGCACAAGATAATTTTTTTGAAATTATGAGGTAATTGCATCATGTATCTATTTAACTTATGAACTTTAACTCTGTGCTTTCAGGCAATAAGAGAAGATTGCAGGAAAGGGAGAAGATTACAAACATTTCCACTGAGGGAAATTGGCAGTGCCCCCCTGTCTTTTACAATGAGCATATGCATAGAATGTTGGGACCTGAGACAAGTATCCTTCTCTGTACATTCAGATCATACAGCTATACTGCCACTCTGCTCACTTTGCAGCTTGTACTGTGGACATCTCGCTAATCTCACTGTGAGGAGTGTCATTCTTATGTTGCATTAGTGTTTTGTAAGAGGGTCTCACGTAGCTTAGGTTGGCTTCAAACTTACTGTGTAAGCTCCTGCTCTCCCTGCTTCCCAGTTCTGGGAGTATAGGCATACGTCACAATACCCAACAAGTCTTGTACTTTAAAGGTATGGTTACGTGAAGACACAAGTAGAAAAGTCCACATCTGAAGTTATGTGACAAGACACTGTGAAAGAACAAGTGTGCTAAGAACGTTGTGAAAGCAACATGTAGATGAAACAAATACATTTTGTGTTTAGATTTGGGTCTACCTCCAGGGCATTTCATGTGTATACAAATCTTCTGATATCTGAAAACATTAGATACATGTCTAGTACTAAGCTTTTTTGGGTAATGGAGATAAAGCTCATATACACTGAATATAGCAAGTAAATATAAACTAATTTCTTCATTTGTGACCATATTGAAGAATGAACAATTTATTCTAATAAGAAGTAAAAATAACCAGTTTGATTCATTGAGATAATATTCTTACATATATAATATTTTGTGCAATATCAGGAGTTTTCAAATGTAATTTTGCTTTATAATTTAATATTCTGAGCAAAAAGCTATTATATTATATTTAAAATTAAAGTAACTAGTGAAATCTTATAAAATTAAAAACAAGCGAATATCAGAAATGCCCAATAATGTGTAAATAATTTGACGGTGTGGTCTTAAAGAGAAAGTCAGGCAATGAAAAAATAGCTTATTGAATTTTTACTCTGCTGATGACTTCATGGGCATAAACTACATTATTTTCCTATTGGGGAGGTTTATTAATTTTCACAGTGTCCTTTGCACATTCTCAACTCCCTCTCTCTCAGACATTCTTCCCTTCCCCTCTAAGATGTTGGGGCTGGAGCCTGGGAACTTACATAGTTTGGCACAAGTACTCTCCCATCAAGCTACCTTCCTGAATCCCAACTAGACATTTCCTCTGACATTCCAACTACTGTGTCCAGTTGACTCTGGTATATCTATCAATCTGATGTCCCAGAAGAAGGCAGACCAAAAGGAATAGATTACAGAGCCAAAACTAAATGCTTCACTTCTCAGTGTCCTCAGCCTCTTTGAGCCCCTTCTCTGTATCCAACTCTATCCTTACACCAGACTGATCTCTGCAGTTCTGTCCTTCAGCAAGTGGCACTGCCATTCTTTATACCACACAGACACATGGTTAGGTATAGACATGACTTTTCTATGTTCCTTTTTTGTCACAGGCAATACTTTGACTTCATAACTACCCTTTAAATTAGGTTATCTTTCTTTGTTCCAATAGTAACTAGCTTGATTGGAGCCACCTTCCCCCACCAACCAGACTATAAGCAGTAAGAGCCACTAAGCTTCCAACACTGTTTACACTGGTTCATTATGGTCAGTGTGGTGCTTTGAATATGCTTGGCCCATGGGAAGTGGCACTATTAGGAGGTGTGGCCTTGTTGGAAGAAGTGTCTTACTGTGCAGGCAGTCTTTGAGGTATCCTAGTACTCAAGCTCCACCCAGTGCGGAAGAGACCCTCCTCCTGGCAGCCTGTGGAAGAGAGACTCCTTTTGGCTGTCTTAGGAGCATGATGGGAAACTCTCAGTTCTTCCAGTACTTCTTGGACTCTGCCACACTTCCCATTGGGTGCTACCATGCTTCTCATCATGATGATAATGGACTGAATCTCTGAAACTATATAAGCCAGCCCTAATTAAATGTTTGCCTTTACAAGAGTTGCCTTGGTCATGGTGTCTCTTCACAGCAATGGAAATCCTAGCTAAGACAGTCAGGATGACTGAGGGGAGATTAAAGTACTTAATAAGTTCCTTTTGTCTTGAGGATAAGTTACAAGTTCCTTGATAAAGTTTATAAGGACCCATCCAACTTCATATATTTTTTTTTTTAAATAACAGTCGCTGAGTGCTGGTTGACCCATACGTTTAATTCCAGCACTCACGAGGAAGAAGCAAATGGATCTCTGTGAATTTGAGGTCAAATTCACAGAGTAGAGCCTGCTCCACAGAGCTAGTTCCAGGTCTTGAAAAACCAGAAAAACAAAACAAAACAAAACAAACAAACAAACAAAAAAACCAAACCAAAACCAAGGCAATAGTAGGTCATCGTCTGAGTGTCTGCCTCATAAGCAGGGGTCCCTAGGTTCAATCATCAGTAATCTCATCTGCAAGGGCCCCGAACAAAACAAAATGCAACTCAAACTGAAACAATGGGTATGTCATCTTGGTATGTGTCAACCATTTTCCAGGGGAGGCTCCTTGCTCAGGGGTAGTTGGCCAAACCTACTTTTTAATGTTTTTGGTTTTCATTTCTCCCCACATCTCTTGTCTAGGAAAATAATGACACACAGATTCCTGTTCATTTCTCCTCTCATCCGTGACCTTGTATTGGAGCTGAGAGAAGCCAAATTATTCTGTTAAATCCTGTTGAGGAATTCAAACCCCTTTTCAGTTAAAATGTGCTCCCAGCTTCTTTTCTTGCTTACAGTGCATTAAAGACTAAACACAAAGAAGTCTATTTCTTACTTTATTAGTTCTAAAGGGCCTATCTTTTATACTTACATTTTATATCAGAAAAATTATCAAATAGCCACTGACATAAAAAGATAGAAAAATTAAAAATAAATATACCTTCATTTACTACTATTCAAAGCAACAATTCTTTGGGTAGGGAGAAGGCTTAGTGGCTAAGAGTCTATACTACTCTTCCAGAGGACCTGAGTTCAATTCCCAGTACCAATATCACACAACTACTTAAAACTTCAGCTCCAGAGAATCTGACACCCATTTCTGGACTTTTTGGGTTCCAGCATCAGACTACTTATAAGAATTCCATTGCTTCTCTGTCATGGAGGTAAAGAAGATTATGTCTGAAGTGTAGAAGACCCTGTAGGGAATGTCTTGGCATTCCTATGTCCTGTGACTATAAATTTGTGCAACCAAATCCAGGCAGGATGATAATGGGTCAAGACCTTCAAGACTGAAAATATGAGTCACTCCTCCAGGACCTGTCCAGGTGCTTGCCAAGGGTGTAAAAAATGCAGAATGAGCAGCAGAAGAAGTTGAGAATACCAGCTAAAGTCATGTGACCAGTTGCAGAAACAAGGATTATAGTTGACATTAGCATTTCTGTCATGTTTTGTTAAGAATGTGTTTGTGCATATATAGATAGACACATATTCAGCAGATGTTTGTTTTCTCTCCCACTGTATCCATCATGTAATCTAACACCAGTGAGATAATATCAGTGGTTATCATATTTAAGTGGTGAGACATTGAAAGAATGCCCCTCAAGGGACATTGCTACCTATTCCAAAATATATAATGCATTCACACTTGTCCATGGGATAGTTATATTATGCTAGGCTTAATTAGGACCTGGTTATTTTTATATTTGGAAATTAAGAAATGCATAAGCAGATATGATAGTGTGTTGAGTTGACAAGGCCTAGACTTATGATGGCTAATCTTGGTTATCAACTTGATCTTGGCACACTTCTGACAACTTTTTTCTTGATTTAATCACTTGAGGTAGGAAGATCTACTGTAAACTTGGAATTATACTTTTAGTGTCAGCCAAAAAGACACAGGAGTGTCTTTGCTTCTTGCTTGCTTGCCCTTACTCTCTCTGGTAACTTCATCAAGTCTACTGATGAGGTATTCCTTTGCTGGTATTAGAATATACTTCTTCAGGGTTCCAACATAGACCAAAGACCAGCAGAGACACTGGCCTTGTGAAATGAAAAAACTACCAGATTCTTGGCCTTTCCATCGGGAGACAGCCATTGTTGGACTAGCCAGACCACAGTATGTAAGCTAGTCTAATAAATCCCCTTTTAATATAGATTCAGTTTTTAAATCAATTCTGTTCTTCTAGTCTCTCTCTCTCTCTCTCTCTCTCTCTCTCTCTCTCTCTCACACACACACACACACACACACACACACACAATTTTTAAAAACAATCGAACTGCAACTATTCTGTAGGTGGGTTTTTAACATGCAAATTACAAGGCCTCACATACAACATATGTTAAAAGTTCGGTGGGGTTGAAATATCAGGAAATTATAAAATGTATCTGGATCTTGCTTTCCATATGAGACCTCATTGGACTTTTAACCTTGACCATGAATGATGATGAGGAGGTGGTGCATGTCTGTAATCTAGTACTTGGGAGATAGAGATAGAAGGACTAGGAGTTCAAAGTCATCCTTGACTGTATACCTACCAAGTTAGAGACCAGTCTGGGAAACCCATCTAAGAAACACAAACAATGAACAAATAAATACAAAATGAAAAGACTGAACATTATCTGAAAAATAAGACAAATGGCAACAGACTAAAGCTAGGATTTCCCAATGATTTTTATTGAGGTAACGTTTCCCAATTTTATACACACATATATGCAAATATGTATACTTCGAAAGCTAAACAATGTTCTAAGGCACTTGGAACTGTGCACAGCAGAGTATCTTACTACATTATACTACTAGATTGAGTATAATTTTTCCATTTTAAATAACACAAACACCAATATGGAATAAAAAAAGATAATACATGGTCTTTCAGGTTACAATCGTGGAATACATATGCTTAGGTGTGGATACTTGCAGGGGTCACACCCAGATACTATAATATAGTAATGGATTAGCAATAAAAAGAGAAACTGTCGTGTTCATCCTGGTACAGTTCCAGTTATTAATACCCACAGATAGCACACCCGTGTAAAGATTAGATCACACACTGGACACTCTCCCAGCTAGTCTCCCAATGAGCACAGCTTACCATCACTATCACTGTAACCAAAGTTCGAAATAACAAAAGAACACAGACAGTCCATTATGGAAAATAAATTGTTACGAGAGAGAGAGAGAGAGAGAGAGAGAGAGAGAGAGAGAACTAGTTTGAATTTTTAGCAGATATTTAATTGGTAAAATGTGTGTGCGCAGGATGCTTTGAATACATGGCCACATGTCTAAGCCACAGAAGAAATACTAAAGAATTAGTGCCTATAGTTTAGGTGATGAAAGTGGTTTGACCCTCAGTTCTCAATAATTCTTTCCTAATGCTAGTCTTCACTACAGTGGCAAATTCTCACGGTGGATGCTCTCTAAGTAACGTAATGATACAGTCAAAAATCACACCAAGAGCATCCATGAAAGGAAAAGCCCCTGACACTGGCAAGTGCACAAATATTATTGGCATTTTAATAAACCACAATATTGACCTGAGGGTGCAACAGCGTATACTTCTTTCAATGTATTCTCTTCTTTTTTAAAAAATACTGCTATTAAGAAAGATAAGATTTCTTTAAGCACCATCTATAGGTTTATGCTATAACCACCTTTATTGATTCCAAGTTGCTATGCCTTAAAAAAAAAGGGTCTTTAGAATTTTAATTTAAAAATATTAGAATGGGAGGAATTAATTCCATCCTTGCAGCTAGCTGCAATTCATCTAAATATTTTTCAAGACCTATTGACTATTCAATTTCAGTGGCATAAAGAGTATCTTTCTGTACTGTTAGCACAGCTTGATCGAGCTGCACCTGGGGGGAAACTCATTTTGTTTTGCCTATCTATGGTGTGAACAATATGAATGCAATCCAGTTTACCCACATGTCTGCCACAATGTCATATTTGCACATCTTATTAGAAAAGTTGAACCATATGGATATGTTTACACGAGGGAGTCCAAGCATTTTGAATGTGTGTGTGTGTGTGTATGTGTATGTGTGTGTGTATTAACTGCATTGTTAACTGGAGGAAGGGAGACTTTTTTGTAACTCGGTCTCCAGTATTACCAGGTAGAATCCAAGTCTGAATTCCAAAGACCAATGTTTTACTCAGAGCCACTGGGTTCCAGCAACCAGGAGTCTAGTTCTGAAATAACACTATGTGTGAAGTAATAGACAAGAGATGCTTCATGTACCCTCCAGAAGTATCAGGCCATGTCACGCTGCCCACTGTATTGGACAAGGCTACCCAGGAACCTCTTTCCTAGGGAACAGTCCAGTTTAAGCTGCATCTAAGGAGAAGGCTTTGAAAAAGAAGTGGGTCGAGACATGTAAGGCTGTAAACATGGTATTGAGAGACAGGCATGTTCTCCCATGGTCCCTTGCTGCAGCAGGCAGTGGCATTCAGGTGACGGGTTCACCCTTCTATGCTGGCAAGTAGGAAGCTTTTTTCCTTTTTAGTTCTCACAATGTCTGGTGTTGAATCACCAGGAGACTAGGATACCGATGATCTTGCAACATGTGGTACATTTCAGCACAGAAGGATTTATCCAGATCCAAATGCCAACAGCACCCCCACCGGGAACCATCTATCAACAGTTCTTTGTTCACATACAGCTGTGTTAAAGAAGCAACAAGCTAAAGGGCATTTCCCTGCACTACAACCCAACAGGGCTGAAAACTGGCATTGGGTTGGAATAACAGCCACAGGACTCTCCATTTCTTTGCCAAGAAACCTTGTATATTTATATGTAAAAAATGAGATTTTTTTTAAAATTATGGGGTGAAGCTGGCCTCAAAAAAACAAAACAACCCCCCCCCAAACCAACATACAGTCATACCAAAAAAAAAAAAAAAGAGTGGGGGCTGGTCTATATTACAGTTGCTTTCTAGAAATGCTAATAGTGAGTGGTTCAAGCTTTGAAAGAGGGTTTAGGTTTAACAATTAGAAAAAGTAAATAGAAAGCAAAAATGAGAATGGTCTGGGGCTTTCTACCTTTACCTCCATCTCCATCACACTTGGTCCCAACCAGCCTTTGTTGTGAGACCTAGAGGCCTTCTTTGGAACTTGACTTTGAGTTGCCTAAGAATGTGCTTTCTTTCAGGAAGCTGTTCTCATTAATTTGACAATTGCTTATTTTTGTGCCCGTTGGCCCCTCTAGCACATATCTCCTAAAGGTTCATTCTGCTTTGTTAAATAAAAACATATCAGCAGTAAGTAGACAGCAGACACTAACAAAAGATTAATCATTTTAAGGGGTGAAGGGACAATCTACATGCCGTGTGGACGTGGAAGGAATAATGATCTCTGAGTCCAGCTTCTTGTACTCGTAATGATAAGCAAGTAAAGTGGGGATTTAGGAATGCATAAACAAATTCCCCATGCCGAGGAAAAGGACATAAATCCATACATCCTGTATTAGATTAAGCCTGTTTCACATACACTAAAGAATTTTGATTTCTCTAAAATATGCTGCTAGGACCATGCACAAATAACGCAGGCTACACTTTGAGAGCAAGAGATGAAGAAAAGGAAACTTTTTTTTTTAACTGTTTAAATGCAGACATACTGCTACACGGTAGACTGACCTCTTTCTATTGTGCCTACAGCTTAACATTCACAAGTTTTGTCTGGCGTGTGTTGATGTGGGGTGTATCTGGACATGAGATGTGGACCCACATTTCTTTCTCTGTCAAGAACAAATTCCTGTATTTTTAAAAAGTGCCAAATGGATCACTGGATTAATTACAGGGTAGAAAGCCATTTCTAGGGGCTCATAACTCATGTTCAATATTTGGTGATTTTTGAAAAGCATATTAGATTATTTTCTTTCCTTAAATATGTTTGCAATTAAATTTCAGAATGTTCTCCTGACACCAGAGACAGAGAACTGCCTTCATTTGGTTAATAAGGGTGAGAAGAGGAAAGCAGAAAGTTGGCTTTATTTCTGAGTAAGGCAGCAAGATTGATATGTTTGCCTTTCCTTTAATTAATAGCTGCTTAAACACCCAAGTTCATTCTCTGAATATTGCAGACTTTGGGTTAAATGATTTAAGGAATAAACATAAAGATAAATTACAGCTAACACAAAACCATAAGACATTTGACATATATAGGAAATGACCAGTCACGGTGCCCCAAGCAAACAAAGACTTGTCACATCAGTTGCAATGATGAGACTGCTGCTGCGTGAAGGGAGGCTTAGCGTCTTCTCATTACCTTAGTATCAACAGTGTCTCCTTCCTCCATTCAAAACCAAGGTGGAAATGGACACTTTGACTTTTCTATTTGGTCTAGTTTTTTTCTTGCTAGGATCTTCAGTGAGATGGGCTAATTTTTTTTTCTTTATCATAACACAGGAGTCAGGAGAGCTCACTCAGTTGTCTAATGGTATGTTTTAGTGAAAAACTGGAAATGTGTTACAACTGCAACACACACACACATATACACACACATGATTTCTGCACACATTCATTTTCTTAAAGAATAGCTGCTTGTTGTTTGGACTGTAGAATGCGGGCAGTGGGAAGAAGGGTAGGTAATTACAGGGAGAGGGGGCCTTGCCTATGCCTTCTGTGGGGATGCCTGGATGGAGATCTGTGAATGGGCTGCTGCTGAGGCTACATAGCCTTTAAACTTTTCTGCCTTTACAAATTAACCAGCAAAATAGAACCCTATTCTGAGAACTACAGCTTGGCTCATGATATTTGAATTCTTCCCATGGCCTTTAAGACAGTTAATAGATCATCATACAGAAGTAATCAGTGGTCCCCATTATTTAAATACTAGGCTACTGCTAGTTAATTTTAGCTTTCTAAACTTCTTTCTCACAAAAAATTTCTCAAAATGTATCAATTTTGAGAAACTGTATAGGTATCATAAATCTGACAGACAGTATCAGGGAGGCAGGTTTTCATTTGTGCCGTGCTCGGGATTGAACTGGGAGCCTCAGCATGCAAGGCATTTTGTGTTTTGTTTTGTAGTGGGCGAATATCACTGTGGAAAGTAAAAACTGTATCACTCTCACCACTAGTGGGGAAAAAGGTTCTTTTGACCAACCCAATAGAAACTTTCTATGGCACACACTGCGAATGACAAACTGTGCTCCAGTCTTGCATTTCCACTGTATGGAGAACATTTGACTAGAAGTTTTAAAATGCTCTGAGATCATAAGAGTAGACAAAGAAACATAATCTGCCTTGGCATTTTTCCCATGCCACTGAGATGATAGCAGGGTACCACGAAGGAAAACTACTTTGCAAGTCATGAGAACAAAGTTACTATTTATGGTTGAGTTGAGATGCTATAAAACAAAGCCTAGGGGTGTAGCTCAGGGGTTAGAGTACGCAGAGCATGCACACAGTCAGTCCTAGTTTGATCCTAGCACTGCAAAACAACAACAAATCAAACAAGCCCCCAGACAAAGACAAATACCAGCGCACTCATAGTCACTATTTCAAAAGCAAAGTCTGTCTTACATCATTAGTGAGACGAACTAGTGAAGACGCAGCATTGTTTCATTAATGCAAACAGCCAAGCGCAGCTACGGGTACAGTGATGCTGACTACCTCGTGGCATGTCCCCTACAGCCAACCACTTTCGCTTTTAAATGAAATCATCAGATTTCAAGTGGTCCCTCCAAATACCACAGAATGGCGGGGCCTACATTTACACAACTGATGAAACGCTGACTCTTCAGTTGAAATAGAAAATTACAGGGTTCCACATTCTGAAGCTGAAATGCTTCAGATCAAAGAATGAGATAGATGCATATAGATTCTGCCTTTGTTTAAAAAAAAAAAGTGCGATATAGATTCTGCCTTTTTTTTTTTAAGTGTGTTTTTCATCCAAGGGGACAAAAACAATTGTTAAGGGACAATGAAATTCAAGGCAGTATCACAAGTGAGCTCTTCTGGGGTTCTGTGCTGGGGCCTGACACCGCAGAGAAGAACAGTTTGAGGGAGGAAAGCTTTTTAATGTAAACAAGACTGATTACAGGCTCCTGGGGAAACTGGCTTGAACTGTATCTTACCACTTCTCTGGCATGGGGAGTAAATTCTGGGTGTATGGATCTGATCCACAGAATCATCACAGAAGGTAAGGTTTCCTTTACAGAAACCAGGAGTCTTCTGTGTTCCTTTAAGCTTTAGGGTACTTTTGTTAAATCCATCTGCTTGCTTTTTATAGTTTGATTCTTTTAAGTAGCAGCAAACTAACTTTTTTTTTTTTAATTTAATGCAGCATCTTAAACTACCTGGCATGTTTTTTAAATTCCCTCTCAGAACTTGGAGCAAGCAGCAGACACTTGTATGTTGCTTAAGTTGCAACTCTGGACTGAGTGTTTAAAGGGTGGCATGACCGTCCATATCACCTTCTTTAGCTAAAGAATGGTTTCCTGACTTTGGAGATAATGAAGACAGGGAAAGAGCAGAAGATTTATTTCTAAAGCTTGCAACAGTTTTACAGGGCCACATTACATCTGATCTCATTCCTGTTACCCTTGTAGAGTGCTCAGACATTAGGAAAGCAATAGAAGAAAATGTGTGGGTAGCTGTACCACTGAGAGCATGCAACACACACACTGCGAGCAGGCATGCTTGGTAAGAGCTGCTAGAAGCTTCTTGCATTTAATGAACACTCATATTTGTTTCTGGCAACTGGATTCACTGGCACAACATAAAAAAAATGGTACTACACAGAACCATTATTGGTGAAACTATAATGTTCTAGAATGAAGTCTTTAAGGAATCTACGTTGGTTGAGTAGGTTCCCAAATCCCTTAGGAAGTTCTCAGCTACCAAATGTCTACTTCAAAAATATACTTTTCTTCATTCTTCCTCTCTTCATTAACATAATGAAACAGTTCTCTTTCTTTCTTAGTTCTAGCTCTCACCCTGTTGGGGTGACCACCAGCAATTCCAATATCTACTGTTTGTGAACACGCGCTATACTGTTTGGCTTTCTGGTAGTTGAACTGGCGATTGTCTTCTGCTTGTCTTCTTTGATTAAAATTCCTGCTGAAGGACAGCTGAGAGAACCAGAGTGGCCCTTGCATCAGTGCACACTCTAGGCAGCCAGGCTTGCTGCATCTGCCTCTCAGCTTGTTGGCCTCTTTTGAGCTGTCCAGGCAAGGAGCACTCTCAACCAAAGCCGAGTCGTACACCTCCTTCACCACAACAAAACGGAAACATACACATTCAAATCTCAGTGCAATGTCAGGGTCTCAGGAAGCAGGGCTTCTGCCAGGGATGGTCAGTCTTTATATCTGAGCAGTCCCGTGCTTCATTATGGACGATGAAACCTGGAGTAAGAAACAGAAACTGTGAGTCTCCGGCATGGAAGTGAACTGTGCATTTGGTGAAGTGAGTAAGGTGCAGAAGGCAGTTTCAGTGTCACCAACCATTAAATGCTGCTGTAATAGAACAGCGCTATGTGTGCTATATGGGAAAGCAGACATGAACTTTATGAAAAAGATCTTGGTAGTCTTCAGGCTCAGAGAACAGTCAAGGCGAACCAGCACTATGCGCTAGGGTCACATTCTAACTCACATTAAGCAGAGGGAGATGCATCTTAAATGGATTTGGTTACACTTAACTTGTAGTTATGGGAGGCAAACAGAATCGTCATTATCTTAGCTTAATGATAGGCATGGTGGTGCATAGCTGTAATCCTAGGTCATGGACAGTAGGGACAGGGGAATGGGGAGCTCAAAGTCATCTTTGGCTACACGAGGCATTCCAGGCCAACCTGGGCTACACA
>NW_021604767.1:839245-902125 GCF_004785775.1 Grammomys surdaster
TCTCTCTCTCTCTCTCTCTCTCTCTCTCTCTCTCTCTCTAATGTGTGAGTGTTTTGTTGGTGTGCATGTGCATGTCTGTGTACCAAATGCATGCTTGGTGATCACAGAGGTTGAAAGAGGGCATTGGATCCCCTAAAACTAGAGTCACAGACAGGTCTGAACTGCCATGCGAATCTGTGAATCCTGGAAATTGAACCTGGGTCTTCTGGAAGAGAAATTGGTGCTTTTTTTTTTTTTCTGGTTTTTCGAGACAGGGATTCTCTGTGTAGTCTTGGTTGTCCTGGAACTCACTCTGTAGACCAGGCTGGCCTCGAACTCAGAAATCCGCCTGCCTCTGCCTCCCAAGTGCTGGGATTAAAGGCGTGCGCCGCCACCGCCCGGCGAAATTGGTGCTCTTAAATGCTAAATCATCTTTCCTGCTCCTACACCTGGACTTCTAAGAACCCGAGGGACATCTTCACCACAATGGTCCACATGCCTCATTAAAAACATACCCACAATTCTACAGAGGTCCCCCCACCGCAAACTGCCTTTATCCTGTCATATTTAATGTTCTATTAAAATAGATTGAGTACAAAAGCCCCAGATCCAGAAGTCTTTTTTCTCCTTCAATCTAATTTTCCATTTGTCATCAAATCCTGAGCCCAAGTGTCCAGTCACTTTTCCTCACCAGCTTGTGTTGGCATCACTTAAGCAAGCCTTTCCCTCTCTGCATATGGGCTCCTGAACATTCCAGAAGTTGGGGAGCCTATGCTTCACAACATGCTGTCCTTAACGTTTGCAACACTATCCTTTCACTTCACATCTACGTGTGTATTATCGAGACCAAGGTCGAAAGCCATTGTCTTCATAAAAGCTTGAGCTGACTCAGCTCTTCAGTCTACTCTGACTCCACGTTTGTGCAGCTCTGCTCGTGTCCCCTATGAATGGCTGTTCATCTATCCTGTAAATGAGTTAGGTTCCCCATCTATCAAACCCGTCTTCTGTACCATCACGAGCAATCCGAAGTATTGATCCCACAATGCTAGCTCATTGACAAAAGACCCCATTGTTTGTTCCTCATTCTCTACAAGACAGAACTTCCTGGAGTTGTGGCTGAATCTGTTCAGAATGTGGCCCAACCTGTGCATCTCCATCACTATTCTTTGTGGCTGGTCCCTAAATGCCTGGACCTGCGTTCTTTCTCTCACCTTTATCTTTCCTCCCATCTCTACTTGCCCAATCTTATTCTTTCAGATCACAAAATCTCTTTTCTTTACGTCTCTGGGAAGCATTGTTTTCTTCCGTGTTTCATGACCTTTGGTTATTCATCGTTATGAGGTCGGGTCTTTGTGCAAAGGTTACAGAAGGCTGAACAAAGACCTGTCTTCATTTGAGATTCCACTCTCATAGAATGCTGTACCTGGCAAATGGCATCTCTGAGTAAGGAGAACTGAACACTAAACAAAATAAACTCTGGGAGGGAGCCCAGTGGTAGCTTGTTCGCCTAGTATAAACAAGGCCCAGGATTTGATCTCTGGCACTTCAAAAAAAAAAAAAAAAGAAAAAATATGAGAAAAGATAAGGCAATAACATGTTGATCTTTATGTTATTCTTGTGCCTTTGCTAATCTGAAAGTCAAGATAAGATACAGGAGCTTACCCAAACCAGTGAGTGAGTGGAAGCTAAAGCAGAAATGTGTACACTTGGAGCGAAATTCTTCATTCCAGTGCTGGCCATAACCTTGAGTTGGTATGTGACAGTCCACCCACATTGCCTATATTTGAAGAAGGGAAGGGTCTGCTGGGCCTTTCATCTGGGCCACCCATGCCCTGGCCATGCACAATGCCTTCCTTGCTCGTTCCCCACATACTAGACTTCTGTGCTTCCTTCCACATTTGTTCACCTGAGTGTGGGGTGGGATCTTTACTCTTCCCTTTGCAGTGAACTTGGAGCTCTCTTCTGTTGTTTAAATCATTCACATGTCACTTCCTTGTGTCCCGCCCCACCCCTTTCCCTAGCTTCCCAGTCTGTGGTCCCCTTGTCTCTCACAGCATCGTGCTGTGTTTTCTCCATAGTTCTGGAGATGGCTGCCTGTTCCTTTACTGTTAATAATTTGTCTCCCTCATCAGATCATGACATCTGAGGATGAAGGTCTCATCTGCACTAAGTTTCTGTCATATCCCCTCTCTGTACTTAATCACTACTTGTTGGAAGCATATTATTACAAAGGCATTTTGGAAATGATTTGATAACTGTACAAATAATTTTATATAACTTGGCAGTTCATTCTTAAGACTCCTAAATTTATTTCAAGTAAATATGCTACTATATGAGACCTCAGCAGGTAGAGCCTTCCAGAATACTATCGAGGGAAGGCCAATAACAACATGAAAAAATATGAAAGTTCTTTTTCTGTAGTTTAATATTTTTAAATGTACTGTATTTTTTTAGTGTGTGTTTGTGTGTGTGTGTGTGTGTATGGGGGCATGTTCATATGGATGTCAGAGTGCTACTGTAGAGAAAGAACTCCCAGATTCATCTTGTATAGCTGCAGAGATTGAGACACTGGGAACTAAGTCATTTGTCCAAGGCAGAGAAGTGGGAAGTGGAGGGTTGGCTCTAGAGTCTATAATTTTACCTATATTAAAGACCAAAACATGTCCTTAGCTGAGCTTTCATTCAAAGGGGGAGGTCTCTGTTATCTTCTTGTGACTATCCTGGCAGGAAAGAAGACATTTTAAAGAGAGACATCCGTACTATCAGACTACTGAAACAATAAACCACAAAGAATTATAATTGCCTTAGTAATTCCATACTGGGCATGGGCAAGGCCGACTTCTCATTCCTTCCAGAAACTTGCCTGCCAGAAAGATTCCACACACTTTTCTCCTAATTTATTAGACCACCTCTGAGGACAGACCAGAGCCAAGACAATGACGGGCAGACTCACATCTTGCCCAGAGTTGACCGTAAAGGAAGTCCTGATCTCCATGCCCAGCTATCTCCAATACATCTACTTTTTGACAATAAGGACAGCAGATGTGGGTGGCCATTCTTAAGGTTTCCCCAGTAAAGCAGCAGCTGGATCAGCCACTCCACCTCCCTAGAAGCAGCACATCTGTACTGGCTGCTTACAGAGAACAGAGCCCTCAAACGCCCTGTCCCTTCATGGTCCTCACTCGGCAAACCTCTCTCTCCCAGCCTCATCTTCCCTGGGCACTGCATAGAAACTCATTGATTAGTGACTGTTTAGCCCATTCCCACTTTTATATGGCTTTTGTGCACCAAATATTTCACCAAGTCCCTATCTTCTGACATCCTTTGGTTCTGGATTCAAAGGACAAGTGTGTGGACATATTACACAACATCTTATCTTCCCATCTGTAAAACTGCTTGAGATGAAGGTACTTGAAAAACTGGATCAATGCGGGGGGTGGGGGGAAGGGGGAGACGGGGTCATCTAAAGTCCAGTATTTTCTGGAAAGAATCCCAATTTTAGTTTCTCCAAATCAGCAAGGAAACTCTTAAGATTTTTTTTCCATTGTATATACCATTTGACCAAGAATCTGGGTAGGAAGTAAGTTTCACTGGGTTGCACCAATGAAATGACACCAGGTCCTTGGACTGGCTCAGGGAAGCATGGGGGCTAGCAATGTGGCTGCAGCCTCTCTTATAGACAATCCCCAAGATCTGGTAAAACAAAGAAACACACACTGGCGTTGTGAAAGAGTGGAGTCGCTGAGAGCGCAGGCTCTTTTCTATGTAAATCCAAGAAATGTCAATAACCTCAAAACACACAGAATGAAATCACTGTTTAAACAAACAAAAAAAAATGGATATTCATAGGTAGTAATCTTACATAAAAAGCATTTTAGAAGTTGAGAAAAGCTGGGCTGTGGTGGCGTATGCCTTTAATCCCAGCACTTGGGAGGCAGAGGCAGGTGGATTTCTGAGTTTGAGGCCAGCCTGGTCTACAGAGTGAGTTCCAGGACAGCCAAGGCTATACAGAGAAACCCTGTCTTGAACAAAACAAACAAACAAACAAACAAACAAACAAACAAAAAACCCAAACAAACAAACAAACAAAAAAAAAAGAAGTTGAGAAAAGAAAAACAGACTCCACAATTGTAATAAACTATTAAGAGCTTTTGATCTCACCTCCAACACTTTTTCTCTGCACCTGAATTTTAAATCTACCCCTGGACCATATGCATTCAGGCAGTCTTCAGTTTGTCTGCTGGTCATGGTACAATCTCTGGAGACTTGCTTTGACTTTAAAAGCCTCAGTTCAGTGATCCATGAGTGCATGGTGATACCCCTTCCTTAATAAGCAACCATTTCATAAACAAGTAAGAGTATTCACATCTGAAGATACTCTGGACTCTAAAATGTTATTTTGTGCTAAGCTTTTTTTTTTGTAAAAAGTGACATTCTCTCTTGGTTATGAATATGATATATGTTAATATCATTAGAAAACAAGTACTATCCAGAATATTCCAGTTACCCAAATCTTACTACTGTTATTCTTTATAATTTATTTCTAAGTAAAATATGACTTTCTATACAATTATTCCCTATTATAGACATCCCATTTGTCTCAGAAAGGGAAGTGGATTCTGTTCACCATGGTGGTTCTTCTGAGAACCTAATGATTCTACAGAATCAACATGCAGGCCACTGTTTAAGTAGGCCAAACTTTTTGGTTTTAAGCAGAGGGCTGAGTGGAGCCAGAGAAGCAGAGAGAAAGCTGAGGGATGCAGGTTACAGCCTAGTCCCTTCTCAGGCCTGAGGGTGAATTCTTGTCCCCACCCTTGGTGCAAGGCCCTAGCATGTGTTCCCATTCCAAAGGCTCTCTTGAAAATACTGGGAGTAACCAGGACTATTACAGATCAACACAATTCATCAAAACACACATAACTGAAGAAACTGTGACAGGGATCAAAGCCCTGTCTTCCTGCTGTGCTAGAAGTATTTGTGATATTAGTGCCAGCACGTAATTCAAAATAAATTGCCAGGCTAGAATCCTCATAGATTGAAGCACAGTCTCAGGACTTGGGTCCCTTCAATGTTTTTAAAATACCTGTTGTTGACTAGGCAAAACACTCTCCTATTTCAAAAATGCAAAAGGTTTGAAAGGGTCAGTGGAAAACAAAACAAAACAAACCCAAAAACAAAAACAAAAACACCACACACACACACACAAAACAACTTTTTCCTGTGTCTTCCCCAGCTACCAGCTCTCCTCCCCAGAGATAATTGGTGTCATTAGCCTCCTGGGTGTCTTTGCAAAAGATCCAGAGACACAGGAAGTTACAAAGGGACACCTTCTGAGAGATGGCTGGATTGCTGTGTGGCTGAGCAGGATAAGCAGGTGCTGAACAGGGAACAGAGCTGTCTTGGTATGACCTACCTTCAATCTACACAGCCCTGGGAGGGTTAGGATCTGATAGGAAGGCTTATTTGATGTTAGCGATAAAGTCTGGTACTGACTAGCACAATGAATTACTGCCATGTGTCTAGGCTGCATTCAAAGGGATAGGTAATGACTGACAGACAGTTTATGCCCCATAAGTAGTGTGAGAACCCCTAAGTCTTTCACATACGTACTTACTTTTCTAAGTGAAAAAACACGGCCATATTTTCAAATTATTTTGACTGGAAACAGTAGTGTTTATCAAAAATCTTTCCTCTTAAAAGAAATACTGACACCAATGTGAAGATCACAGCATGATTTTTTATATTTCAATAGCCAAAATGACTTCGTTGCTGGGATGCAACTCTAAAGATGTAATATAAATTAATAAGAAAATAGCAATATACATTTGCTTTGGTGCCAAGTTTTAAAGCTACTTGAGCAAGGCGTATTTATTTTGGTGTTATGAACTTTTAAGTTTTCCTTATCTGGAATGACAGTTAAAAGAGTGTTAATACATTTTAAAAAAATCTTTTTTAAGTTTATTCTCAACATGAGCTGTTACTATCAAAAAACTTACTTAATATGTATCTATTAACATTTACTTAAACAATGAAAAGATCAACAACTTATTTAATAAAATACAAGTCTAGTTTTCATTTCTTCAGAGGAGTAAATAGCCAATAGGATTTGGGAGGTTTAAAAAAAATCCCATCAAATAGAAAACACACTACAAGACTAATTTAAAGTGTCATTGGTACAGGCAGGAACAGTCAGAGCCCCTTAACACATAATGTGGAACCCAGACACAGACCGTGGCTATACTAGAAGTGAGCTTCACATCTAGAAGGTACAGAGACAATGGACTACTAATGACTTAGAAAAGTAAAGTTCATGTATTCTCTTGAATCATACACAGAAGAAGGTGCCCAGTGGATTAAAGCTTTAAGTATTAAAAAAGTTAGAAACAACAGTTTTATAGTCTTGACTGCTTTCCATAGCGCACAGAAAACAACAACAACACAATAAAAAGTAACAGCACAGAAAGATTTCAGGTGCAAATGTTTACCCAAAAGATAGTGAAAAAAGATAAAAGGCTAATAACAGGCTAGAAAAAAAATAGAGGACTAATATCTCAGATTTTACTAATCTACATAAAAAACAGGCAATCCAAAACAAAATTTACAAAGGTTTAAATACAAAAATCAAGTAATTTAAAAAAGGGGTGGTCAATAAAGCTAAGAGGAGATTCCCAGTCTTACGAAAACCAATGTATTACTATTAATTTGTATTCTCTAGAATACAAATCTTGCAGCTGCTCATAGACCCCACTGTTGATGAGGGTGGCTGAGTATGCAGTATATTCATCCACTGTGGATCAATAAACCAAGTGTTCTCTTCGAAAGATAACAGAGAAGAATCTTTAAAAGACTGTAAAACACATGAATCCAGTGACCTAGAAAATCCAGTTAATGGTGCTACCACAGAAATACTGGTGTGTGTACACAGACATAAGCATGAAGCCAAAGTCTTAGTGTTGATAATGAAAAACCGAAGCACCATAAACATCCAGTAGTACCTGTTAGTAGTGTACAGTACCCTACCTATGGGACACCATGGGAATGAGGGGGCATATACCAATAGGAAGGACTGACTTTCTACACGCTGTATGTAAGTGAGAGAGTGGATATAAGCAGTCTATACACACACGTACATTATATATGAATGGGTTTGTAAATGTACAGGAAGCCTAGAGGCACATAACCCCCATCCCACCTTTAATTATTACCTGTGAGAATAAAACCAAGGGTGGAAAAGGAGTTAAATGAGGGGATTACTTTTTATTGATAAAACTTTTACATGTTCAAATGCTTAATTAAAACATGCCATTTTATATATAAAAAAGACATAAAAAGAAATGACTCTCACATCTCTTTGTGGCTAGTGTTAGCGAATTTGCTTAGCGAACACAACAGAAAGTAGGCCTTTTAGTTTAAATACTTCTCGGAGAATTAGGACTTTTGCAAAACACATGGCCTTTTGCTTCTTTTCTGCTGTAATTTATTCTTTCCTCATGCTATTAAAGGAGATAAGGTTATCAGAGCTTATGATTTATAGGAAGGTTCTGCAGAAGGAAAACTGATGCGAATGACCAGGTGGCTGAGTGAAGACACTACAGCTCAGGACAAAAACACATGCCATTTCCCCAAACAGCCTGGAGGCCCCAGCCAGTTCTGTGTCACCATAAATATCCTGTCTCCTTCTGATGATCAATTTCCTCAAAGAAGTATAACCTCAGGTGTCACATGTTAACACAAACTTTTCCTGACCCCAGCTATAGCAGGAGGTGGGGGTGGTACATGTCTAGCATATTACAGGTGCAAGAGTAGGTTACCACTGGAAAGTCCCCAGAGAGCAAACATTTAGGATGTATATTTGCAAATAAAAACAAGGTCACAAGAGGTACACATGAAGAGGAAGCTTCCTAAGATGAAGTGTGTATTTGCCACACCAGACCAGCACCTTGACCACTGGGTACCACTGAAGGGCTAGGAGCACAGTATTTGGTTACCCTACTGAGGCTGGTTCTAGACAGGCCTTTGGATCACTGTATGTGTTCTGGAAAACAGAGAATCTTGTCTTCTTCATGTATTAATTTGTCCTGGAATTTTCTATAAATTCATTTATGTGTGTGTGCACTCACACGTGTGTGTTTATATGAATCTGTGCATATGTGTGCGCGAGTGAATTAGGTCAGAGAAGATAAGATTTCTCACTGAACCTGGAATTCCAGTCCGTATCCCCCTGTCCTACACCTCTCTGATAGAACGGGAGCCAGCATGCCCCAGAGACCCTCCTGTCTCTGCTTCTGCAGCACTGTGGTGACAGGCTGATATGGCCATCCCAGGCTATTTACATGGGTTCTAGAGATTCAAACTCAGACCCTCATGCTTGTGTGGAAAGTCCTCTTACCAACGGGGCCATCACCCTAGCCTTTCAATCTGGATTCTAAAAACTTAATGTCTGTGCAAAATATTAGGACTAAGCCTGCTATGTAAACACATCTCATACACGCATGGGATGTAAATCAATATCTGTTATATGTGGAAACCAGATAACATAAGGACTCAGCTCCCCACTAGGTTCTGTCATTTGCAAAACCAAAGGGAAATGAGAAGAAAAATCATGGCATTATGGTTGCTGAAACTTGGATCTTAGATGCCCATTCACTAAAGTTTTAGTCCTTAGCTTGGGTCTACTGGAAATGCTGTAATGTAAAAAGGAGCGGGGCCTAGTATGAGACCTTGCAGTCATTGGGGGCATGCCTGTGGGGAGGATGGGACCCAGACCTCTTCCTCTTCCTTAATCTCATTCCTAGGCTACAGTGGGAGTGAGTTGTGTACATATGTGTTGCCACCATGATGTGTAGCCTGGTCATAGGCCCCCAAGGCAGTGAAGGCAATGAAACATCCACTGGAATCTCTGAATTTGAGTGAAAGAAAGGTTCCTTTCCTTCTTTATAGGTTCATTATCTCAGAGATTTGTCTGACTTCACAGTAATTACTTGGGGAGCCAACCAAAACTTGATTCTCATTGCAAGTTCTAGCTTCTGAAAATTTCCTTTCTATCCTAAGTATTGCCCTGTGATCATGAAGAAACACATGTTCTCACACTGCCTACCCTCAGCTATTTGTCCAGGACACAGAGCTTGCTTTTTGGCCCCCAAAAAGGAACAAAAAAGAGAACTGTAATATAGCCCTTCAGAATGATTCAGACTCCATTGAAAGGAAGAAAAAAAAAGAGACCTCATTTTAGAATTTTAAAAATTATTTATTTTTTTATTTTATGTGCATTATATGTCTGTGTATGTATGTCTGTGTGAGGATGTTAGATCCTCTGGAACTGGAGTTACAGACACTTGTGAGCCACAATGTAGGTGCTGGGAATTGAACCTGGGTCCTCTAGGAAGAGCAGCCAGTGCTCGTACCACTGAGCTTTCTCTCCAGCTCTCCAAAACTTTATGCACTATGATTAGTTTGGGTATTCTTAAAAGACAACTAAGTCATAAACTTTCTCAGGAAAGTCTAGACACCTATAGTCTGATCCAGCTATATCTTCTGTCCTCAGGACTCTATCATAGCAGTAAAAGAGCAGATGTGAGGGAAGCAGAAGCAGTTATTAGAGAATTTCCTGCTAAACCACATTCAAAAATAAATAAATTGTGACACAATCCAGCTGCCATGAAATTTACCCAATTGAGTATTCTCAATATGCAGAATTAAATCTTATCTACCTACCTTGTAAACTGTCGACTCTCTTCATGAACTTCCATTTCTGTGCTTTTAAATTCATTTAGTTCTTTCCTTATTGCTGCCTAAACAGGAGAAAATGGAGCAAAATTTAAGTAACATATTTTCCCAACCTATATAGCATCTACAAGGCAGATATCCTATGACATAATATTGTGGGGGAGACTGAAATACTCTCCATCATGCCTTGTTCACTTTTAACTCTCTAAAACTGAAAGCTCATGGCAAATCTGCTGCTGACTGCCTCTGGAATCACTGAGACCAATAATAACTATGCCACAGATATGGGGAAGGACCCTCTTACCCTTAAAGGGAATGGCCCAGACCCAGTTCCCTTATGGGGCCGAGGATTGATATGCCTGTTTGATACCACAGAAGGCACAGCTAACCGGTTACCAAAAAGATTAATGAAATAAATAGATACCCCCACAAAGCCAGGCCCAACCATAAATAAGATGAATAACAATTTACATCAAGGAAAGGGAAATCTCCCTGAGAATTCCCTTCTTTTTCCTTTCCAGGTAAAAATGAATCACCCATGATGTCTGCTGTTAGAAGTTCTAATCCAGATGCTGGCCTCTGAACTTATACTACTCAGACCTTCGAAGGGCCATTGATAAGAAAGAACATCAATCAGCTAGAGATTGACATCACTAATCTGAAGAAATCCCTCAATTTGCTGTCTGAAGTGATCTCCAAAAATTGCAAAGATCCTTATTAGACTTGATTACTCTATTACAATAGAAAAGGCTGTGTACAGCTCTTGACTGTGCACAGCCCTTAAAGAAGAATGTTGCTTTTACAGAGACAAGACAGGGACAGTTAAAGAGAGCATGGAAAAAGGTCAGAGAAGGCCCTGAGAAAAGACAGAGAGAGAAAGAGAAAGATGAGAGCTGGTATAAGAATTGGTTTTCAGCCTCTCCATGGTTGTCAATCCTACTTCTTCCCATCTTGGGATCATTATTTGGGTTATTTTTGCTTACTTATGCTGGTCCCTGGGCCTCAAATAGGCTGACTAACTCTGTGAAATATTGTGGGGGAGAGAAAAATAATCACTAATGTATCCCAGATTAAGATTTAATAAATGAAACGTGTTACAGTGTAAAAAATTGGACATTAGAAAATCTTCAAAATCTGAGGCTTTCTGAGCTTCAGTGTGACGCGCAAGTGGAAAAGTTTCATACCTGACCTCATGTGGCAGTTGCAAAGTAAAGGCATGGTAAAAACTCATAAAATGACCTTCAAGATGTGTGCAGGGCGTATGAACAGGAATGAATTCTTTATGCAGTGGTGGGGGCTGAGCCCAGGCCTCATGCATACCAGGAAAGTGTTCTCCTACTGAGCCAGACTCCCGGCCCCATGAATTTTGTGTGTAGACATGGTCCTCATACCTCAGCTATCTCATCTTGTTATGTCCTTGCAAATATTCCAAATTCTGGAAATTCTCCTGAACCAGAAACACCCTTGGTCATGCATTTCAGAGGAGGGACATTCAGGTGAAGGCCAAACTAGAGCCAGGGCAGCCTCCCCCAAGAGTGGGTAGGGCGGCGTCAGGGTCCTCAACAGACTCATTGTCATGTCTAGTCTGTGTGTCATACAGAATGTCCTTCCACCCTCTGATGACCACAGAAGACGTGACGCATGTAGGGTTTTCAGAGAATCCATATTTTGTTCCCAGGAAAGTTTTACATTGAAGCCTGCCTGCCCACCACAACATAGCTTTGATTTGCTGCCACAGGGATGCCAAGGAGGCTGTTGCTATTTATTTTTTTCATGTCGAAAGTTTAGACAAACAGGGCTGAAAATTCAGCACAGCATTTAAAGCCACTCAGAGAAAAAAAATCAAATGGAGGCCTTATTTAAAGAACATATAATCCATGCCATGTACAACAAGATGCTTATGCATGCAGACTGGAAAGCAGAGACACCCCTCCAAATGCTAACTTTGGCTGTCTGTTAACAGACAGTGGCAGGATTATGCATGGGTTTAATTTTAATTTCTGTCTTATTTTTATTTCCTATTTTCCTACAAAGGCTACTTCACTCATATAAAAAGTACTAAAAAATACAAAACCTCCACATCTTTATAAACTCTATGCAGATTGCACCGTTCAGACAAAACACAGATTATTGTAAATATTTTTCATGCAAAGAATGTTTTCCCTCATATAAAACGAAAAGTAGACATGAAATATTCTATGACAGCTATGCTAAAGGGACTGACTCCAGTTAAACACAGAATGCCAATGTAAACCACAGGAAGTGCTTTCCAGAGAGATAGGGAAATCTACTCTGTGGCTGAAAGTCAATGAACTTTGGAAAATGTAAAAGATAGAGGAAAGCCCAAGGACCCCTTGGTGGTCCTCTCCCACCATGAACCATCAGTGTAGTTTACAGGCTTCCCTTTCAAGGGTATTTTAATGTGATAATTAAGCCCTGTTGTTACAGACTGTCTCCTTTCCCCAGATATATTCTGTAGGTCTGGAAGTTTCTTTGGAGGATCCTGGGACAGTGATTAATTCTTATTACTAATTTTTGGAAGTGCTAAAGCAAGCAGAGACCTATTTGTGGGCCAGAGTCCCCTGTGACACAGAAAGGCTGCACATCTCACCAGTCATAACAATGTGCACACACACTTGGTTTTGGCCATAGTAACAACTGGCACAGGAGCCAGGAGCCAGGCAGTTGCTCAAATGAAGTTTTAGAAAAAGTTCCTCCTTGAAAAGAAGTGTTTCAGTACAAATAGGGCAGAGAATTCCAACTCTGTTCACTTAAAAATTTCTTCTTTACAGAAAAGTTTCTAGCAGAGGCCTTATGAAGAGCTGCAGCAGACACAGAAGACATAGCCTTAGTGCTCCATGGCATTGTGACACGGAGTAGCTTTCCTTCTAAGCCCCAGCTTTCCTCCTGCCAGAGTTCTGATGAGTGTCACCTCTCATCCGTGTGGTTCATTGTTCAGAGAGGTAGTGCTCCAAGTGCTGTGAACATTTAACAGGCAGGGTCTTATGACAGCCATGTCTTTAGGTCACTGGGGGCATGTCTCTCAAGAGATTCTTAGACTATGCTCTATCTTCTCTTTGCTCTTTTGACTCATCATGGAAGGGGCCCCAACCATATAATATCTCCACTAGCGGCCCTAGACCTTGATTACTTAAGACTTTTATAGTCAGACTGTGAATCAAACCTTCTCTACTTAAAAGTTAACTGCTTTAAGGATTTTTTTAAAACAGTGACAGGAAACCAGCTAACATACCCACCTAGAAAATAGCAATGGAAATTCATGCTGCAATTAAATAATAGTTCAAAGAGTAATTTAAAAATGTGTTGAATACTGTAGAGTCACCACTGAAATATCATGAAGCTTTAAAACAAAACGTAATTTGGGCTTGTGACTGACAGTTCTTTGATTGTTATTACAGAAAATTTGCTGGAATGCAAGAGGATACTGGTGAAGGTAAGTTGAATTAAACAAGACCAAGGACTTACTGGTGGTCATGAGCTAGCTACCAGTTGAAGAGTATGGTAAAACCCAACATATTCATAGATATATTCAGAGAGAAACAGTTGGGATATGGAGTTTCTAAGTTAGGACAACTACAAATTGTGCCCCATGCACACAATACAATTGATACCCCTCAAGTGCCCCATGCACACAATACATGGTCTCAATAAGGCCCACCTTCATTCTATCAGTTTTGACTTTGGAAGAAAGATTTCTCAGGGGTGCAAAAGAGGAAAATGAAAACCTTCTGTATTAACAAGACACACAGGGTATAAACATAACTTTTGCCTAATTTTAGCCCTAATACTCTCTATTTAAGTGTAACTGAGGCTGGTTTTGTTGAATGATAGAGAAGATGCATTGTGGTGGTGGGACTGGAGCCATTGGTCCTGGGCTGGACGACCTATGGTGAACCACTCAGCTGAAACTAATCTCTAAGAGGACTGAGGCAACAACCCCAAATAGCAGGGAGCTGCACTGAGACCACATGCACGGTGGTGTTTGGGATCATGGGAATTAAACACAGGACATACAACCGACTAAACCTAAGTTGAAATATGGCTAGTAAATCAACTTTTCCTTGTCTAATCAGCCCTGGCCAGTTTGGGGGCATTTCTTGGCAAGAAGCATCAGGTAATTTGTTGAAAACACAGCACTTGCAGCCTTCTGAAACGTGAGTGAAGAGCTAGCTAGAGTTTCCACTTGATATCTTTTATTTCTCTGCTAAATGCAGCTATCAAACATGAGTGGCTTGCTTGCTGACTCATTAAGGTTTTTGTCATGGAGAGTGAAGTGTGCACTCTGTGACCCAGCTAATGACATTCAGATTGAAATTCTAATCAGTATTTTAAATTTCAATCCAATTTGGGTAACTAAAGTGAAATCACTTATGGGCTCTAAATAATATTTGCATTTGTTTTTCTTTAAAAATATAAGCTTTCCGTAATTTTAATTTTCACTATTTTTTTTAAATGGGACATAGAGATCAATACTTAAAAAATTCAAGGTAATTTTAAGCTACATTTGTTTATTTTTGTGTATGTGAGCCTATCTGGTGTTTGCATAGGATGCTGCATATGCCATGACAGACATGTGGAAGTTGGAGGCAAACTTCCTTCCATTCTGTACATCCCGGGGACCACATCGGCTGTCAGACTTGGTGGCAAAGAGTTTTACCCACTGTGCTATCTCATTGGCCTCATAACCTAATTCTTAATACAATAGTTAACTCATACTTAATGAATTCTATACCAATTAACTTAATGAAGCAAATACATTATTTAGAAGCTGACCAATAGGTGTCATGAAGTATCTTAAGGTAAAGGTAATAAAAAACATCTTTATTTTTTTTAAAGCTGTGATGACAATTAGCATGCTATTTTCATCCTTACATAACATGATTTTAGCATATGGGCCATATTTCTTTATACATACGTGTGTGTGTGTGTGTGTGTGTGTGTGTGTGTGTGTGTTTGCACGTGCTCAAGTGCCCTCGTTGGGCATGAACTAAAGCCTAAAGTTGACATCAGGAGGTCTCAAACACCCTCCACATCATTTCTTGAGACAGGATATCCCAATGAACCTGGAGCTCACTGTTGCAGCCAGACCGTCTGCTCAGCATCTTGGGGATCCATTATCTGTCCCTGCCCCTTGGTGCTGGGGTTACAAATATGTACAAGCACACTCAGCTCTCTTACACAGGGCTCTAGGATCCAGACTGTAGTTTTTATGCTTGCTGGGCAGTTCTTTACCTACAGATCCAGCTTCTTAGCTCATGTATACATGTATATTTGCAATTGTGGAAAATGACTTAATTTCTTTCAGTGTTATGTAGAAAATCATATTTTTAACATTCATAAAAATGCAATGCCTTGATTTGAATTATCATTGTTGATTTTTCCCGTTTGTGATCCTGGATATTCAGCGATTTGACAACAAACGCACACTACTTGCATGTACAAAACACTGCATATAAACAGAGCACTTACATGTATAAAACATGCTAAATGCAAACATGCTCAATTTTTGGATTTTTCTGTTTTCCATTTTCTACCTTTAAAAGTATCCCTTTTTTTTGTCTAAAATTCTTACTTTTGGAAAACACACTTTCTTTTCTCCAGAGAACACTGACACAATAATAATACAGCCCTAAAAATGTTGTCCTTCAGACCTTAACACACCTCAGGATAGATATGTGAGATTTCTGAGAGCGAGCGAGCCTCCCCTGTAAGTCAGGAGGGACTCTGGCGCTGCTCTAGAGCTAGGATCAAGGGAGATGTGAGAATTCTATTTCTTCAGAGAACTCCAGAACAGAAACCATGCTTGCATGCTTACAGAAGAAAACCTGACCAGGCTCAGCATCCTGTGGTTAACAAGCCCGGCTTCCTCTCAGTTCAAATGATCTTAAAAAGAAAAATCTGTGCCCACTATGGCTGGAGATGGATGAGTTCTGCTTCTTACAACAGGGCAAAGTTAAGTAAGGGCTACTCAGGGAGTGCAAATTGAGTTACACATAAGGGTGGTTAGTAGGTTATTTAGATAGATACTCGTGTGTTTTCCACCATCTATAGATGCCACTGTTTATGTGGCCTGTCTAAAGGTTAGTATTTGAATAATCAGGTGGCCGCTAAAGGTTGTAGCAAATCGTAATTTTCTAGGATGGCAAGATAACACCTCCAGTCTGCATAATCTGACCTCACTGCTCCCTACCAAGAGGCAGAACTATCCATCTCCTTCTCCTCAGCCCAGCTGAGTCCACATCCAAGCCAAGGCAACTGTGACACAAAAACAAGTTGGAGAGACAATCTTGGATCGTTCAGGGTAGCCTGATCACCAGGGGGATAACACTGAGTGACCTTGGCCCACCTCATGGAAAGCAGAATTGTTCAAGTGACGCTTGACTATATTCCAACCTACAGAATCTATAAGATACAACAAAACTGTCTCTGCTCTTCATCACTAGGCTTAGGGGTGGCTCAATGCATAGGGACAGTGGCTGCAGCAGTGTTAACTAGAAGCCATGGAAGGAGAAAGAGCAATGTAAGCCCATAGCTGAAAGCAGATTAACTGGAACAAATGGACTTCTTGTGGTATGCTTGAATAGGGACTGGTTACATGGCAACTAAGGACTAGCTTTTTCTGAGACCCAGTTGAAAGAACTGTACTGCTATTACTCTACATGACATACAAGCGTGCAGGTGTTCTAAGAGAGAGAAAGGTGCTCAGATGAGTAGGAGGAGGATGAGTATGTAGGTTTTGGAAGCACAAAAGTCATTCTGAGATTCTTGCCTTGTCTGCAGGTGTCAACCTGGCCCAGGGCTTGTCTGCTCGGCGGTCATAGTCCGGGGAATCTGTCACTTCTACATACTCATTAAACCGCAGGATCCTTCGGGCTTGTAGCTCTGCCACGGTAGGTCTTAGGCTGAGCTGCAGGAGGGTAGTGGGGAAGACAGAGATCAGTTGCACGTTTTTACAGCCTCTAGGTGGCAAGTTTTCTGTCTGGAACACTTCAAAGTTAAGGTCACTTTCAGGTATTAAAAGAGAAGCAACAGCATCTTGGGAATTCATAATGAGACCTAGAAAGCAGCATGCCCTCATTTCCAGACTAGAAAATCATCAGTGCTAGCTAGCTAGCTAGGTCAGCCTTTGGTAACTGTCTGCATCATTTGATTCCCTACAACATATCTGACACTGAGATTAAGGCTTGCACATCATCTCAGACAGCAATACAGAGTGACAAAGGCCCACCAGTAACACAGCTCTAGGATCCCTGTGGAGGCAGCTGACAAATAAAGACAAAAGCTATGGATCTTCCAGAAAATGGAAATAAGTCTCTATTCCAGGCACATGGAGAAATGCACTGGCCCAGAGAAAGGCACAGCTACAGAATGGCCTTCCTGGGGAGACAGGCAGATGAGGGAGGCTTCCTGGGGGACAGTCCTTTCTGCAACTGTTCTGACTCTCTTGAGTCCTCTGTACCATTCAAATGTATTGCTATATGTAACCTGGCCAGCCCTGGGGGGTCTTTGCTCTTCTCTCTTTCCCCTTTCACAAGCACCAAGAATAAGATTGGGATAATTTCAACACTTGAGAGAAACTCAGATCCAGCCGATGCTCACCCATGTGAGTCAGGACACACATTCAAGTACGGTGTCACCCTGCCCTTCTCCAGGTATGGAAGGCACAACTGAGAAACCATTAGAAGGCTTTATAATGGAATATAAACTCTGATAGTGCTTAACTTCTCCAAAGGCTGTAATTTTAAGCACAGGGGGGTAAAAGGGCCACGGTCCTAGGATCAGGTTTGTATCTCTAAATATGTGGAAATGACAGCCTAAGTTCCAGTGATAAGCCATTTGTCAATTTTGGTAACACTGGTCAAATTCACTCAATAATTACTCATCCAGGTCTGCTACAGGACAGTGACAAATTGTTAGTAGTCACAAAATACTTATTTAGTATTTCCAAGACTAAATGGAAAGTGCGAACACTTTAAAATCCAATTAAAGACATAAATATATATGAAAATGTTAATGTTGGCTCTCTAAATGGAAGATTTGTGTGTGACACTTTCTTTTTCTGTTCCTATTTGTATTTAAACTTTCTTTTCACTTAAAATACACATATTCATAATTGGTAAATGCAATGTACAAGCTTCATTAATTTTTCAAAATGAACATAGCATGCAAATACAAAGTAACTGATTTACACGCATTGCTGATTTGAATGACTTGAATCGTACTGTGGCGTACTAGGAGCAATCATCCCTAAACGTCCCACTCACGAGTTCTGAGTGGGTTTGCCTCTAACAAAAATAAACTGGCTCCCAGAACACGCATGCTCATTAGCAGTCATGACGTCATCACCTTCCGGCTGAGCCTCCGTTTAAGTTCCATTTTCGCTTCTTGCTCCTCTTCTTCGTTCTTTTCTGTTTATTAGGGGAGGCATAAGAACAGTTACTAGAGATAAGCGTATAATCAGAAAAGTCTACCAGGTCTGGCATATGCTGATCAAACATGCCATCACCTTAGAAATGTATCCAAAGGTTCTTTAGCAGGGGTGCTCATACCCACGTTATATATGTGTGTATATGTAACAGTATCTTTCTTCGTAATGGAACTGGTAAACTTTCTGCACTGATTTTAAACCTTTTTTACCTTCAGATTTCTTGTTCTATGTCCATACTATTGCTGACCACTTCATGGTTTTAGAAATACAATCTACCATAATTCAGATAAAAATTTACTTCTGGATCTGTGTTTCCTGGGAAAAATCTGGGACACACTAAAAGAACAAATTAGAACCATTCAACGCACGTCCTAGCTGCTGACTTCCACTCAAACCCAACCAAAATATTTGGTTTGTCTTCCTATGTTTCCATAGAAGCAAAATGTAAGCATTCCTTGGGACTTGGCTTTCAAACCAACGTTCTGAATGGGGTTATGTTGTACTGTGGGTGGGAATTATTTATTTTCTTGTGACTTTAACTTTCCAAAGTCATCTTTTTTTTTCTCTAGTGCTTCATCAAGTAGTGCAATTCCATGCAGTCCAAACAGACAGGATTGGGAAAAAAAAAGTTCAGAATTTTAAAAGAAATAAACAGTTTTCAAGGATATATGGTATGCATATTTGAAGAGCATCTGTCTGTTGCTTCTTGTATCTCATCTGTGTTTAAGTAAAGCAATGATTTTACTTCATGGTAAAATACATGCCAAGGCTTATATTCTTGGGACTCTAATGAAGAAAGACTGCGCTATAGACGGGATCAACTGAAAGCTTCAGGAAATTTTTCTTCTATGTAAAGGCTTTATTTAATATATCTATGAGCATGCGTGCGTGCGTGCGTGTGTGCGTGTGTGTAGGTCAGAGGACTTTGAGTGTCATCATTTGCTGCAATCTACCTTGGTTTTTAAGACAGTCTTTCTCACAGAGACGGAGGCTTCCTCATCAGGTTGGGGTGTCTGGGGAGAGAGCCCCAGGACTCCACCTGTCTCTGCCTCACCAGCATTGAGATGGTCAACACATCCCGCTACGTACACCCAGGTTCAGGTCTTCTTGCTTGCATCACAATCGCCTTACTCATTAAGCAATTTCCGCAACCCTAAAATGTACTTACTGTGAAAATTCAAATGGACTTTTCACATCAAGGTCATTGGTGTTACGAGTATAAAGCCAGTATTGAACATGAACAAGAGCTGGAGGATTTGCTCACTGACCCCACCACATTTTCTATACATTTTTTCTTCTCTGGATATAATGAACTTTCTGTCTTCTTCTGAAATACATCTTTTAATTTACAAGGAAGAAGATGATCCCTGTCGTTATATCCAGCAATACAAACAGAAATCACCCTTCAGACGAGAGACACTTCAAGTTCCTTCATCAAATTAATTTGATTCTACATCAGATTTCTTATGAATGAACTGTAAGCCTTGCTGATTGCTTCACAAAACCAAGTCTCTCTATCTCCTTAAAATGTACACAAAGGGCCAATTACTTAATGCGAATTGGATGAAGCTTGTGAATTGTATTATATATATTGGACAAATTCCAAACTTCTTATAAGAACTGTATTTAAAAGAAAAATATAACCCTTAAAAATGATTTTAGTCACTTCTTCCCATATGCCTACCATGCTTTCTTTCTTTTTTTTTTTTATAAAAGCTACACCTTTAAAAAAATTAAGTTTATTCATTTTATTTTAGGAGTGTCTTGCCTACAGTTTGTATTTGTACGCCATGTATGCGTGTGGTGTCCACTGAGGTCCAAAGAAGACATTGAATGTCCTGGGTGTGAGGTTGAAGATGACTGTGTGCTGCCACAGGAATGAGGGGAATTGAACCTGGGTCTTCTGCATGAGCACCAACTGCTCTCAATTGCTAAGCCATCTCTGCAGGGCCCCACTTCCCATGCTTCATTTCTTAATGACATTTCTTGCAAATACACACACACACACACACACACACACACACACACACACACACACAAAATCCCAAATGTTTTCATTCTTTATGTAAAATGTCATTTCTTTGAAGGGAATATTAGTTTTACCATTTAAGGATGTTGTCCAACAAGGTGACAGCCAGTGACATCTAAGAAGGGAAGAGCTGATTTCAGTTAGGCAATTTAAGTAAACAGCATTTTACGATCTGGGAATTCTTCCCTGACATCAGGAACTGGCTTTTAATATTTCCCACGTTTGATTGATACTTCTAAAGTGGGTGAGGGATGGAGGTGGCTGCCATGGAGTAGCCTCTGAGTCTTTGCACAGTGGTACAGGTCAAGGGTATATCTTGACATTGGTACCTAAATACTCAGTGAGGTGTCCATTTAAGGTACATCATTTCCTCTAGCTATTGATTAATTAGCAGACTAACGATGCAGTGTGATGTAAACTGCCTGGGGCGTTGGGATGGATTGAAGGGTTTCCATGGAGGAAATGACAGAGCTCTTGGTCAGTGTCTTGCATCAGAGTGGAGGGGTGCTGCCTCAGACAGCCACAGGGAAGCGTGTGAAAAACACACCATCAATATGTGTGCTTTAAAGGTGGTGGGCACAGCAGAAAACTGCCTGGATGGTCAGGGTGGCCCTGAGGTTGTATGAATTAGCTAAGAGTAGAGGGAAAAAGGAGCAAAACCAACAACGAGCAGCAGTACTCAGTTGAGTCACTGACTGGGATAAAACAAACTGGGCTTCCTTCCACATATGTTCTCTGTGGTTCTGTTGATCTTTTTGCTGTTCTATGTGTTTCTATGTGGGTGTTTTTTTGTTGTGTCTTGTTTTGCTTTACTTAAAAATTTTATTTATTTATTGTGTGTTAGTGTTCATAAACACACTGCCATAGCACACATGTGGAGGTCAGAGGAAAACTTGTGGCAGTAGATTGTGTGGGTCTTGGGGATTGTATTCAAGTTGTCAGATTTGGTGGCAGTGCTTTGACCTGCTGGGCCATCTTACTGACTCCACATAGGTATTTTGAACAGATGAAAATATGTTTATAAACTTTTGAAGTGCATATATATATATATATATATATGCATATGTTAATATATATTTAGGTATTTTCACCAAATGAAAATACATTTATACACTTTTGAAATGTATGTATGTATTTATCAACACACACACACACACATATTAATATATATGTTAAAAACTTGAATCAATGGCTATATGAAGAATAAGGATGTCAACAGAATATGGATGGATGGCGACATGTGGTTAGTGGACTTCTGTAAAATTTCATCATTTTTTTTTGTAGGTGTAAAAAATTTTTACAGTTAATTGTTGAAGGAAAAGATTCAGAACTCGGTGGCCTGGGTTAATTTTTTTCTTCTCTGTGGAAAATACATTTAAAATGACACTCACGGCTGAACATGAGAGCAATGCATTCGGCCTCGGGTCCTGTGTGGAGAAGCTCATAGCACTTTTCCTGATCAGCCAGAGTTGACTTCTCTGGTTGGGAAAGATAAGGGACATGATACTAAGACATCAGCTTTGTCTCATGTCCTTACAGAGAAGCTATTGGCATTTATTGAGGTATTTCATAATCTCAGCCGTAGTTATGAAAGTGATGGGCTGGGATTAAAGAACTGTTGACTATTTTATGCTTTGAATCACCTCAGCCCCCAACAGGTGACCTTAAAAACCATATTGTATCACAGAGAGAGTTTTCTGGTGTCTTCATTTAGATATCCTTGCTACTTTTGAACAGAAACTAGAGATGAAATATCTGAGCAGAAAGAGGAAAATACAGAAGAGTACAGAGGTAAAGGATTGAGCAAATTGTTTGTGGTCTAAGCTCAGTGGAAAGAACCTCCCCAGCTCTGCCTGCTTCCCTTGGCCTCTATCATGGGGTTGGGAGCCAGTTATCTGCCTCTCCAGACTGGAAATGGATCTCCCGTTTCCAGAATCAACACGAACTTAGAAGGAAGTAAAACAGGGCTAGAGTCAAGACGAAGTTGACTTTGGTCCTTCAATCTTTCCCGAACCTCCAGGAAAACAGAGGGTACAAAAGCCAACACAGCATTTAAGATCAACATGCAATAAATTTCCGGATCCATGAAAGAGTTCCTCAAATAACTTAACTCCACTGTGGCTTGGCACATCAGTCCCAAAGGACAGAATTACCCAGAATTTGCAAGGCCCTCTTTTCAAAGTACCTCATCAGCCATCCAGTAAGACATACCCTTTGTCCACACAGCAGCTCACAGTCTACCTTTGAGCTTAAAGTTTAACTTAGTGATTATGTCCCAGGAACTCGTCAGGGAAAACATTGATACCTATGGGTTTGTTTTCCTGTCAACATTAGATGTTGCTAAAGTGAAAACACACTCTTCTTTTGTAGCCACAGCCACGTTGTCTTTCAGACAGGCATTTCTGCACATTAGTAGGCACTCTGAGGGGATCTGTTCAAGCTATGCTCACAAATAACCAGAAAAAGCACAGCGGGAGAGATATGCCGCAGACTAGGTGGTTGGTCCTTCTTGTACTGGCTAAATGTTCTTCAGTGAGCTGTTTCAGTTATGGCAACAGTCCTATAAATATACTACAGAAATCTTTCTTTCCTTTAGAAAAGAAAATAAGTCATATTAGAGTGGGGTTGTCCAGCAGGCTGACTGTACTCCACCAGCTTGGTTGAAAGGATGTTCTCATACCAGTGGCTTAGCTATTATAGTGCTGCCAGGGATTCTGAACATTCCCATCCTTTGAGAGTTCACAAAATAAAAAGCTCCTTTGGACCTAGGTTAACATTTATAAGTTCAGCTAGACTCTGCCTTTAAACTCACTGAAGTTAGTGGATATCCTGCGAGAACAGCAGGAGACTGTGTTTCCAGTGGGATCTCCCACACTTAGCCTCCAGCAATCAGAATGGAAAAACAGAGTAGGGCAATGAATGGAGAACTCTTTAGGTTTCAAGAAACCACAAAGAATCCAAGAAAGAAGAGGAGTTATCACAACAGAGGAAAATGAAATGCCTTGCAAAACCCCTCTTGCCATAATTTAAATTGGGACATTTGCTCAACCTAGCAACAAACTGTATTATTATTCATAACAATATAGGGATGTTTGATTGATTTCCTTGTGGATTCCTTCTCTGGCAGTTATTTGAGTAGACTAGAGCATTTGCTTTAATATTTGAGCAAAAAAACACATGGGATACATTTCTTTCTCAAACATAATTACTGTGAGTAGGGTTCCACTTTAGGGGACACTAGGCTTAAAGCCATAAAAATGAAATATGAAAACCAAGAAATTATTTTTTAGATATGTACACATCTAACTAATGTATGTGACATACATGGGCCATTTCAGGCAGCTGTGAATCATGTTTCCCTCCTGTTGGACAGGCTGCCTCTGGGGTATCTTATTACTGATCACCCGAAAGATCACAGTGTAGCATCATATACTCACGTTTTAAGATGTTTCTTTGCTCTAATTCTTCTGTTGTTGGCCTCTGGCTGAGTCTCCTACAAGGACAAAGTGAACAATATACACTACAGGTTACAAAATAAATACACCTTAAATTACAAATGAGGCCCGTTGGGTGGAAGATACAAACAAAACAGCGAAGCTAGACTGTCATATATTAAGAAATAAACCTAAAAATTTAAGCCTGTAAGATAAATTTCTCCGTTCGATCTGTTTAGACACTACTGAGAGTGGCTTAGACTTCTGACTCTCTCCCCTTCACTCATCCCTGAAAGACAGGCATCTGACTTTGGTTGGGTACATGTCTACAGATCCTGGATTCCCTAGCAGCCCAGTGTGGGATAGGACATGAGCAGAGTGAGCTTTTAAAGTTGTTTTTCCCCCTTGACATAGATGAGTGTGTGGTCCCTGTTCTCCACGTCCTTCTTGAACTGGCTACACTTGAACATGGTGTTATGAGCCAGCTTTGATCTTACAGATGAGATTCTCCAGGGGCATAAGAAATTAATAAAGCAGAAGGAGTTTGGCTGTTAGGCCTCTGTGGAGAAAGAAGGAGAAACTCTATCATGCTGGGTGGCCCGGCTTCCTCTAGACTGCCCAGTAAGAAAGGAATCAACATACATTGCTTGGACTCCTGGATCCCTGGCATGTTACAGCAGCTTAAGCGATAGCTTACTTAATTAATGTACAGCGCACTGGTGCCTCAACTCAGCTGCTGTTGCAAAGTTCACGCCAATATTATGAGTTGCTCAATCTATGCTGCTCAGGGTTTGAAGGGAAATCCTGTGTCAGGCCCTGCAAGTTATCTTAAGCTATGTGGCTCCCTCTTCCCTGCTGTTGAGATAAGCCAGGCTCATCCAGGATTAGTAGCTAACTGCTTTACATGAGAGCAGAAACTCCTAGAAACTCCTTATAGCCTTGTTCTTGTTTACATGATTAATTTCTTGTTAATTATAGTGAAAGATTTCCTTGGAATGTATGCTGAATTTGTGTAAATTATGATGAATATACACACAGAGGTGTCTGACTTTAACCTGCTGTTTTCTTGACATACCTAACTCTCAATGGTAGAAACATGTCAAACCAGTGATCATTTCAGAGCTTGCTCAAATTTTCCTTGAAGTTAGATCTCCCTTGGGACTACTTTGAAATTAAAATGAGTTACAGAGTCCACACAAGGCCCAAGGTAGCAACTGTAGCTATGCATCTGGAGTCCATGCCCCGACTATACTGTGTGCTATGAGCGTGCACTGCCAGTGTACTGGAGTCTGTCATGCCCAGGTGTGCTAGCTCTCTCTTACTGGTGGAATGTTCTTTTCTTTTTCTACCTTCACCAACCAAAGACCGAGCCCCCTTGCCCCCAGCACATACATTATTGTAGATCTTTTCCTTCTTACATATGCCTCCCAGATAGAATTATTATTCAAAGACATAGCTTTATAATTATTTTATTATAGCATTCAACTGTTTCAAAAATACGGATTGAAAACAATGTATGCTGATTTCCAGTAAACTCAGGCTTAGTTTTTATTGTGCTTCACTAGTTTATTAAGAGTATGCAATTTAAGTTAAAAGTAAATATGTAACTTTACTGGATGCTTGTCATGGTCCAGGTAGTAAGAGTCTTAAATATAAGAACTCTGTTTTATGAGTGGCATCAAGCAGTGGGAATCTTCTATCTTGTAAATATATTTCTGCCAGTAGCTTTTTCAGTTCTAAATAAGCTCACATCCAATTAATCAACAATTAATTAATTAATTCTTTCAGGCATGCATGCATTCACTCATTTGTTTGTTTTTAGTGCTTATGACAAACGGAGGGTCTTACATTTGCTAAGCTGTCACTTTACTACTGGACTCCAACCCAGCCCAGACTTGCTGACTGTGACTAGTTCTCCCTCACTAATAAGCATATCGAAGCCTCAGACATCTTAAAAATGTGCTATGGAGGGGTCCTTCATTCCGCCTCAGTGGATGTTCCTTTAGCTCACATTAGAAGAGGTGATCCTTGTCCTTGTTTCCATTGATAAAATCAAAAACCCATCAAAGGCTCTGATTCTATCCAACACATCCACTTTCCTCAAATGTCGAGCTGGTGGCACAGCGGATCAACCTGTCTGATGAATTCTTCTCACTGCTAAAATGTTTACTGTCTCTCTAAATTCATCCCATCCACTATGGTAGTCCGTGCAGGAAATGTTTTGAGCCTCAGGTTAAACAGTTGGTTATTTAAAATGGCTGCTGAGAGAACAGTGACTGCCACCTCTCCCACTAGCTGTCGTCCCCTCTTCTGTGCCAGGACAGTATTACTGTGGTGCTGATGTTGACTGACTAACCTTAGATTTTTTTTTAACCTGTAGAAGTTATTATGTAGCAGTTTTGTTTTTTCACTTTTTTAGGCATAGAACTACAGATAATAGCGTTTTGGTCCTATAATTTATATAGTTTTCCATTACAAATAACTATGACTAGACATTTATAATAAAAAGAATAGGGAAACTTTGCTCATTTAAAAATGATTTTAGGTTTTATTGAGGCACTAACATATTTAGTATCATTTATAAAACCTTTAATTTTCGCTTGTTTCAGGCTTTTGTAATATAGTACAATTTTTACCTGGGTGCTAAAGATGGAACGCAGGTCCCCATGCCTGCATAGCAAGCACTTTTCCAAGTGAGTTATTATCCTTTTACCGTAGTTCACTTTTTAAAAAAATCATTTACCATGATAAACTGTACTAATATTCTTTGCTTTTAAGGAGTTTATCTTATTTTGCTATCACCTTATATGCATTATTATTCAGCAATTAAAAAATTTTCACAGCCAAACATAAACAAAGGCAATAAAAGAATCAAACACATTTGTTTCATGTTCTCCTGCATGTCCTGTAGAGGGGATGGCATATAAGAAATCTATCAGTGAGAAACAGTGATCCTGCCCTGGTTCTGTTACAAAGGAGCTGCTCGGTTCCCAGATTCCCAGCAGTCCCCTTTCTTTCCCCCAGGCCCCAGAGAGGCCCCTGGCTGTACTTGTGAAGAAGTCATATGTGACATGAAGTTCCCTTGACTTCTGCTAGCTCCTTCCTGAGGCAGGAAATGGCCGAGGCTTAGGGCTGAGGTGAAAACACTCCAGTGGGAAGACTCCTGGAGTCCTGGAGGGAGTCACAAGTGCTGGGGATTCCCAGGCCTCCTTCAGGATTCCTCAGGAGGGTGACCCTTCCCTTCAGATAGGAGCCACAGCTGCTGTCACTAAAAGTCACCCTTTTGGCCAAGAAGGGCCTTAGGGGATTCTTTCCCTGTGGAGAATGGCCCTGGTGTGGACCTTCCCACAGGATCCTATACAAGGACAGCAACTCCCTCCCATATGGCTCCCTTCTCCCGGTGATATGTCCTGGTGGATGTGCAAAGTGGGAGAAAACAGTGACACTTGAGTGTGCTTAAGCTGGTATCAGAAAGAAGAGCTTTGGTGTGAAGGAATTAACCTGAATTTTAAAAGTCTAGTTAAATGAACCTCTGAAGGCATGCGTGGCAAAACCCAGCAGGCCTACAGCATAGGAGGTCAGGGGGAAGGAGAAGCAATGTCCGATGGCCCACTTGTTTCAAGCTAAAGGGCTATGTGTGGACAGAGGCCTGTGCTTGCTTACCTGACTAGGACAAGGCTACACCAGAGAGGCTTGGCATGTCTCCAGTCTCACAGCCCACATGATGAAATCTCATAGTTGTCACATAAAAATCCCAGTGAGTCCTCAGATTAGAACAGATGGTGGACAGCTGCTGCCTGCGGGCCAAACCCTTCACACTACCCTTTTTGGTAAAATGCATTCTATTAAATCACTCCTAGGCTCATCCACTTATATATACTATTTGCATCTTTTCTACAATGGCGTAGTTGAATAACTGCAATGTAGACCAACTATCCATCAAAGCCTGAGGATTTATAACTGATCCTTTGTTGGAAAAGTCTACTGACATCTGAGCTAGATTTTGGAATCTCAAAGGTACTGGACAACTGACCAAACGGTACATTCTGTGAGTGGTTCAACATTTGAGACCTAATCCGGGTGAATTCACCAAGAGGAGACTTTGGAAAGAACAGGAATCAGTCACTGCTACACTCACACCCCAGCAAGTACCTGACCAACTTGGTTCCGATCTGTTGTCGCAGCTCCTGTCTTTCTTCTTCAGATGTTCGCTGAAGGATGTTTTTATCCTCCAGTTCTTTCTTGGATGGTCTGTTGCCAAGTTTGATGGCAAGTGTATCTCTTCGTCTTATCTTACTTGCCAAGGCACCTGAGGGTTGAAAAGGGGCAGAAATATAGGTACATCAGTTTTTACCTTACCAGGGCTTTGGTTACATGTGGTTGGACTTTAACAGGACCCAGGCCAATTTACTTGCAATGCAAGAGGGGAAACCTAATCAGTCCAAAGGGGAAAGGGGTTGAGTTGCAGACAGTTCATTTTGAAAAAGAACTGAAGGACTTTTTCCCTTTCTTTCTTTCTTTCTCTCTCTCTCTCTCTCTCTCTCTCTCTTTCTTTCTTTCTTTCTTTCTTTCTTTCTTTCTTTCTTTCTTTCTTTCTTTCTTTCTTTCTTATGTTCTGGGAAAAAGAGATCCCAAGACACCATGAACAAACTTGGAAGTATCACCTCATCATTTGGATGGTGATAGCTGAAGTTTATTCTGCTGATATGGTGGGCCGTGGAAGTCAGTGATTGTGCAATGCTTTTGCTTTCTTTTCAAGTCAAAAGCTTATCCTCTCTCCTTCTGTACAGTTAATCCTCCTCATCCTCTTCCCCTCAGCCAGGCTTCATGCTGGCAAAGAGCCTACTCTATATACAAATGCTTTAACCCTCAGTCACCCAGCATCCTTAACCTACCAGCAGACCATAGCTATCAGATGGATACTAACAAAGGGAAATTTAACAAACTTCTACTGAATCATTAGTATACTAATCACTTTTAATCATCTATAAATTCAATCCCACATCGAATTCCTCCCAAGTCACACTTCTCCTAAGTTAAAAGCAAAGCAAAGCAAAATGCAAAACATAAAACACAAAACAAAACCAAACACCACTGTAACAGCACATTCCAGCCATCTAATTAGACACAACCATGGTCTTCACCCTCCTTAGGACCCTTCCTTTCTAGAAGTCACCCTATCTTCGTGATAGTGGACAAGTGAGGATGTTGAACTTCAGCAAAGTGTTTGTCATTCTTGACTCATTCCTCTCTCTTCAAGCTACATTATAAAATGAGTGAAATTCTCTAACACTTCCAGTAAGCTAAGGAATCCCTACCTTCTCAACATTCTTCAAGAACAGGTCCCCGGACAAATGCCTACCTTTGACTTTCCTGGGAAAAGCCTCTGTTCTTAGGAAGTTTAGATTGTTTGTATTAAGACAAATGTTCAGTCTAACTGACTGATGAAGATGTGAGATATCTATGCAGTATCCTCTTCTGGGAAAAAAATCTGGGCTAAACTTTGGGACAGGCACATTTTGTATTTTCTTGCAGTACTGGGAACTGAACCCATGTCACTTTGCTATCCTCCAAGCCTGTTTTTACTTTTTAGCTTGAGACATGGTCTCATGAAGTTGTCCAGGCTAGTCTTGAACATATTCTGTATCCAAGGCTTGCCTTGAACTTCCAATAGACTTGCTCTGTTCTTCCATGTAGCTGGGATTAAAGGTCTGCATCACCAGTTCTAACTAGGATAGATACATTTCTTCTAATTTGAGAGAAGACAGTGCACAGTAGGTGGCTCTTTGTATATCACCTCCTCCCCCACCTCTTGGAAATACTCTTACTTTCTCCACTGCCATCATCATCATCATCCTCTTCATCATCATCATCATCATCAGTGTACAAGATGGGTCCATCTGAGTCAGAGTCATTGGTGTGGTACTCTCTTGGGGCCTCTTCCTCTGGGGCACTGAAGGATTCTGACAAGTCTCCCATCTGCTCAGGGGTCAGCAACTGAGGTCCAGCCTTTCCCAGCTCATCTTTGGTTGTAAAACTGTCAAAGGCAGAAAAGTACAGGGTGATGTGAAGTTCAGAGCAATCTTCATGGATACCAATGTAACGCAAAGCATGCTAGCTAGTATCATGAATATCCTTCATGGGGAAGGGAGAAATGCAACATGGGACAGCCAACTAACATTACCAACATGAAAGTGTTCTGACCCATTACTTAGTTATTAACGATAAATATTTATTGTTTGCAAAGTGAGAAAGTATTACTATATATGTAACACATTAAGTGCATGAAGTGTGAAACTGTACTTTGTCCATACTTGTCCATAAACAGTAGAGAAAAGAGTAGTGGGTTAGGGCTGACAGAGGGGTAGCTTACTTAGTAAAGTGTTTGCTGCGAACATCTGAATACCTGAGAGTTCAATCCCCAGAACTCAAAATAATAATTAAAAAATTATAGCTGTGGTAGTGCTTGCTTATACTTTCTCCCTGGGAGGCAGGGCCAGGCAGACAGGCAGATTTCTTGGGCTCATTGGCCAACCATCATAGCCTGCAAGGTCAGTAAGAGACCCTATAATCTATAAATGGATGACATCTGAGGAAAGATGCCTGAGGCTGACCCATGATCTCCACATATACACGCACATGTGCAAGCACACCTCCTTATACACACACACACACACACACACACACACACACATGCACACGCACACGCACACACTTTCACAGGCACATGCACAACAACGAGTCAGAAACGCCACAATACTTGATTCTATCCACACTTCTTGTTTGCTCTTTGAGTCTGAAGGTCAGGCCTCAGCTTCTTTGCATGTTTGTGGATCATTCAGTTGACGTCCTTACCCTACACCCCTTACCCACGTTCTCACAGTGGTCCAACAATGACTCCAATGCAGAGCTTAGCATCCCTGAAGTGTCTGACTCCTTACTCCTACAGTGCCTTTGACAAATAGGATTTATAGTTCTCTGCATCTCAACATCCAAAAGGGTGTAACGTAGGAAAGCATATATTTTATTAACATTGGATCAAATCCCATTTTCTTTCCAGCCAGTGAGTCAATAGGAAAAACCCTTAAATCCTCTCTGCACTTTAATTTCTTCATGTATAAGACTTCCAGTCTTACAGGACTAGAGTAACACCAAAGGTGCAAAGTGTTAGATGAGAGGAAATTTTAGAAGAAAGGTAATACACTGCGGGTAAGAATGCTTTGATGTTCAAACGGGTGAAACTCTCCAGAATGCTCACCCACATTCAAAGACTATGCATGGCACAACAAAAACAGTTAATTTCAAAAACAGTGGAATCATTGTTGAAAGATATAGAAAACCTCGCCCAATACTTTCTGACATAAGTAGATGAATTCACATCTGGATGTCATATTTCTGAAAGAACACACAGTTAAAAACGTGTCTGATGTTCTCACAGATAAACCAACAAACAAATCCAACCTCTAACCCTTCCCTAAGACAAACAACATAATCTGAAAGTGCTTTCATTAATTCACACTGGCAGACTTCATTAGGAAGAAAGGCGTTTAAATTCAATTTTTGTGGTTTTAAGGCCAGGCACTTCTAAGACTCTCCATTTTTTATTTAGAAAAACCCAACAGCCTAAATTGTTCTCAAAGAGGTCTATGAAATCTCACTTCGCTGTGTGCATGCATGGGTTCACTTATTTTGAATGTCTCTCTCCACCACTCTTATTATTTAAGATATGATCTCTCAATGAACCCAGAACTTAACATTCCAGCTAGACTGGTGTCAGCAAGATTTGCTGGTCGTTGCTGCCTTCCGATCTCCAGCACAGGTGATGTTACATATATGCACTGATATGCCTTGATTTTACATGGTGTTGGGGCTGAGTGAAGGTCTTCATGCTTACTTAGTAAGCACTTTACCCACTGAGCTGTCTTTCAAATACCAGAGATATCATTTTAAATTATGTGACATATAAAAGTAACCCAAGATTTCCCATCTTACCGTTTCTTAAGGGTACCATTTGGTGGCATTCAGGGACGTTCACCTTGCTGTGTAATTAGCATCCTGCATCTTCAGAACTTTTGCATCTCACTAAACTGAAGCTCTCTCACCATTAACTAGTAAGTCCCCGCAGCTCTTACCCTCAGAAACCACCATTTCCCTCTCTGTGTCTGTGATACTGACTACTTTTCCAACCTCATGTAAGCAGAATTATATACAGGGTGTACCTTATGTCACCTAACACAATGCCAAGAATATCCATGTCAAAGCAGTGGCATAAGTTCCTTCCTCTTGAAGGCTACATGATATGACAGTATGTGTGTGCGCGCGCTGTCTTATTTACTTATGCATCACCCAATGCACAGTGGGGCTCTTTCTGCCTATTGACAACTCTATGTATACTGGTGTTCAAATCCACCCTCCACTTTCAATTCTTTGAAGTTTCTAAATTACTGAATCCTATGGTAAGCTTATATTCACTTTCTTTTTGCAGACAACACACAATGAAGTGTCATTGCAAATAAGGGAAGATTTTTTTCCTATGGACAAACTTTTCTATAGTCTAGAATCTTGCCTGATTGCTGCAGAAAGCTATTCTAATTTGAAGAGACTGTCACTTTGGGTGTCTACACTATGTTTAGGAGATACGTTAATTAATAATACCCTTTGCACATGCAGAACAAGATACTTCAGGGCTTAATCCTGGCACTTGTGCTATCAGTCACTAATCTACTGTATTAATTAGTTTAACCTTACCATTGGTATAGTGTTTTGCAGTTTCATAACATTTACTTACAACTCATAACTATTTAAGACTATAAGGTGTCTATAACTATAAAAGACTATAATTTACAACATGGATCCATGAAAGGCTATAAGTCAGTAGCCCACCCAACCTGGCCAGTGCAGTGTGGGATCTAGATTGAGACAGTTAGTCTACTTACTAAATGTTATATTTTATCATTATAATTATTTAATATTAAATATGTTCCATGTCTGCATTGGTCACCTCACACCTTGCCTGTTATGGTTCCTGAGAGCACTGGACAACATAGCACATTCCATAAATGTTTTTGTGGAATGGGCTCAACAAGTCATTTTCCAATCTAACCTCAAATGGGCCATGTTTTCCTGCCCCATGATATAGAGATGTCTGTGTTACGGATCAAGCTGTAAATGAAGAGAAATGGACTGGACAGCGGTCTGTGTGACAGGAAGAGATGGAGGTATTTTTATATACAACCACTAGCCCCTTTTCAAGTTTCGATATTTGTATCCCAAACAGAAGGCTTTTCATGTTATGACAGAGTCTTCATACACTGGGTGACTAAATATAACCCAGGGAAAGTTCTAGGGAAAGCAAGTGAGCGAGAGCCAAAAACTTCAATTCAAATTCCACTTGAAAGAGAGAGAATCTGGGTGGAAATCTGAGAGACCATGTCTTCCAAGATCATTAAATCAAGTGCGAACACAAACTACCCCGGAAGAAGGCATTATAATGTCAGTTTTTAAACTAAAAAAATATACCAAAAAGAAAATGAGTTCTTCTAGGAAACTCTGAGAGTTAAACCTGGGTAGGAAAATCCATGATAAACACTCCCAATGTCAAATGAGACCCAGCCTTATTCCCAATAATCGGAGCACCGCTGAAAATGGAAAACGAATGTTTATTTCTTCATCTAAAAACTCTTCATGTATCTGGGATAACTTAGACATTAAGTTTCTAGTATGTAGTATGGTTCTTAGTGCAACAAATACCCTCTCCAAATGTTCATGGAGCTGGACAGGAAGAGTCACGTTGCCTATGGATAAGAGCTCTCTGCACCCTTACAACTGCCCAAAGTTTACCTTTCTCTTTAGCATACTGAACAACAGATCCGTATACTCAACCCAGTTTCCAAAATTGAGATTCTGTATTAAACATATTTTCCTGAGCACACTGGTCTATATTTTGATTATGATAAACTCTCCGGAACTAGCTTGCTTTGCTTACATTTATTCCATCGATGCCTACTGCATTGCCTAGCATAGAGCAAACACACCCGAATTACACATTGAAAAAATAAAAAAGTTAAGTTTGAAGGCTTGACATGATGGCTATACTGAGAAATTCTACAATGAAAGGAAAGTGAGCGGTGTGCTTGCTGCCATGTAGACAGTGCTGCGTGGACTGGGATGTGGCCCTTGGAATTCAGGTCTTGAGAACTTCAGCATCAATGCACTAGCACTGTAAGGCACGGCCTCCTGAGGGCAAAACCTTAATGAGTAGATGAAATCCATTACAGAAAGGGCTCTTGGGACATGGATACTTGTCTTGCTCTCTCAAGCAAGCTACCTTCTGCGGTAAGAGCATCCTCATCCAATACTGGTGTTTGATATAGACTTCCCAGCCTTTAGAACTTTGAGTCAACTCATTAATCATATAGATTACCCTCTCTTCTGTGTAGCCTGTGACATCATCAAACAGCCCAATAGACAGAGCACCCCATTTATCTCAGTGTCTTCTGCCTCCATAAGCTTTTATTAAAATGTCAGGCAAATAATTTGTATTTTGATATTTATCTTCCGTTACTTTTCCTTCAAATGAGACTTCTCTGGATGATAAAAAAAAAAATAAGAAACCAATGACCTGTTAGAAAAAAAGGAGCAGAAGTTGATGCAATTATTTTGGAAGAAAGAAAATTGTCCCAGGCCTGGAGTTTGGTATTAAGTGCTAGCATTGATCTCTCATTTGGCCACTGCTAACCTGGTAATGACACTAAGTCAACTGAGCTCTCTCAGCTGTGGGGTTTTAAATTTAAAACAATTGGATCTACAAAGTAGGGATATTCTAGAGAAAACTTATGTGAATTAAGTGTTAGTGGACAGTACTTGGCTGCTGACATTGATCAAGTAATCAATAAATGAAGGTTTCTATTACCAGAAACTAAATAATTAAAGTGTCTTGATCAAAGCCACACTAATTAGTGTAGTGGGTATTTTTAAGGACTTAACATGGCAAGTTTTTGGAAAGGGATCTTGTTAAATGATTTTGAGATTGAAAAAAATGTTTTTAGAAACAAGAAAAGGTTGCAATTTAGATCTGAGTCTCCCCTAGACAGAATTGACAGTGGTGTCAGCACCATTTATACTGACAAATATGTCAGTATAAATAAGTACAAATAAGGATGTCTTGCTAGCCTCACACCTATGGGTCTCACTCAACTCTAATAGTGTATTTATAGGACTTTTTGAGTGACATCAGTAAAGGAGCGTGAAGATTCTTAGTGAGCTCTAGGTTTCTGAACTGGGCAGCTGGACGATGCTGAGTCACTAACCCGTAAGATCAAGTTCCTTGGTCCATTTTATTTAGTTTTTTTTGTTTTTCTGTTTGTCTTTTGAGCAAAACTAAGGCTGGCCACTATAGTGTCTTCTGTTATAATCTACAGAATCCCCCATCAGAGGGATCTCATCTTCCGTGCTCCACTGAAGTAGGCTGATCTTCCATCTACTTTAGCTCACTCTTCCATTTTCATTAAGAACCCACCGAACACGCATTGCAGGCCTATGGCACATTAGACTCCATACTGGCTTCTAGGAACATAGAAGGAAATAGCACACGCTGGCTAGTTCTACCCTATGTGTAGGAAAACTTTTCTGAGCAAAGTAGTTACTACCAGTTCCATCTAGAAGTGTTAGAGGATCTCACAGGAGAAATTAGAATCCAGTGAAGGAATCATGAGAAAGGGCTTATTCTATGCTTGGTATATGTGGAGTCAGAATTTTAAAGAGTTCTTTATCCTTAGTCTTAATTTTCTTAGAAAAGAAAGCTAAGTTGTTACATTGAGATGATGCTGAGTAAGAATTGGTGGGAGATTTTGGGCCAAATGATAAAGATTTAAAACAAGTACCAGATGGATAAAAAATGAAGTTTCCTAGGTAGAAGAAAGAGAAGGATGAGCCATGCTGATTGAGGGTCTAAACATCCTTGGAAGGACAAAGCATATTTGTCAGTATTGTCATTACAATTTTCCACACGGCCTGTCGAACTCCACAGTCAAGGCTTAGGAAAACCAACTGTGAGACCACAGGTGTGCTACCGCAACATCAGCAGATTTAAGGCAGACCATGTTCCTTTACTCCAAGAGAATACTCTAGTGGCCTTTGATAGATACTTAGATAGAATTTGAGGTCTGTGTCCCAACTCACCATTTTGCCAGTTCTCTGCTCCCACCTAAGCCGGTGCTTGAGTACGGAGTCGTTCTGTTCATTGGCTCTTCAGTCCAAAGGAGCTGACTTGTGTCTAAGGCAGAGACGGGCAGGGTAGGTCCATCACTGACTAGGACCATGGGAGTATCCAAGGCAATGGTGCACTGATCCTCAGGGGGCAGAGGAAGGGCAGGTGGGGATGGCGGTACTGTGACAGGTGGCAGAGTGAAGATCGCCTTGGATTTGCCTGTGGCCTGCCCCTGTGCTCCAGAGACAGTCTCCTCCGGTTTGAGGCTCTCTACCCCAGTGTCTGAGAACTCTCCTTTAAGACTGGATGTGTCAGAAGTGGTTGTGCTGGGGGAGAGTCGGGACGCTGCCGGCTGCTTGCTAATTTTTTTCTTGCCCCTTGTGGTCCCCACTATGCCTGCTTTGCCAGTGAGTGACTCCTTGGGTGCTCTGGGACGAGAGGAGGTGGAGGAAGCAGATGGTGAGGCCGACGCTTTGGAGCCGGTTGTTTTCTTCGAGTGAGAAGAACCAGCTAAAATAGACACATGTTTTGCATTGAAAAATCAAAGAAAACAATACTTTAAGTGACTGATTTGCAATTGCCAATGACATTTAAAACTCTCCCTTTAGAATACATCAGATCAGTGAATATTCAGAAAATCAGTCAGTAACAATAATGGTCTTGTTTTCTGATCCTGCCCTCTAAGCCTCTCATGTTATAGGCAGTAAGTGACTTTCATGGTCAAATCTAAGGGCAAGAAGCCTCTATTTTTTCTCTCCTCATCTTCACCTGAAACAGCCAAACAGGACAGCAGCTCTTTGTCCTTCGAGTCACTCTTATAGATTCTAAAGAAAAGTCTTGGTCCTAGGAAAGAGACAGCCACTCCTGGCAAGCTGACTGTGGGAGACATATGGGCCTTTCCTAATGACATTCTTTGTGTCTTCCTAGGGATGGAGAGGTGGCCCATATTGAGAAGAAGCAGGGTGTATACTTCCAGTCTTTTTTCTGGGTCACAAGCAAATTAATTTATTTCACTACCTTCCAAGTATTAAACTCCAAGGCAATGTTCCCAAAGCTCCAGGGAAGGAAGCCCGGCCTGATGTCCTATACTTCCATAAGCTATAGAGAGGAGGGACAAGGAGGGGACAGTCACAGTGCCCCCCTGTCCTATTCAAAACATCAAAATGCAAGGAAAAATGTTTGCTGTGGTAAATAATCTGAGAGGAAGAATACCACTCCCAGCATTTGCACTTATGAGCATCCGTGTGCGTGCCATGTGTGCATGTATGTGTGTGTATAAGTGTCTGTGTGTGCATGTGTGTGCGTGTACTCACACACACACGCGAGCGAGCACATGTGTGCATATGTCTGTCTGGTTCCTCACGTTAGTATTCTGGATAGGGTTTTCCTGTATTACTTAGTTTGGTTTTGAGTTACTAGGCTCAAAAGATTGACTTGTTTGTTTCTACCTCTGCAGACTGAGAGTGCACACCACATCACTCAGCTTTCCCAGAATTCCCAATTCCAAGCACCCGGACCACCTGGTTATTTTGACTGTTTATGTTCCAGGCGAGTCTTCAAAGGACTGCTAGGGCACCTGTGCTTACTTCTGACTAGAGCTGAGTTCAACTAAGTCATTTCCAGGAAAAGCCAGTTAGGAAGCCATTCTCTTTGCCTTTGAAACACCATGCTTATGCTTGAATTTTTCTTTATACCATCCTGGGAAATCCACTTAAACTCCCATGAGAATACTCTTTTGTTTCATCTCTTCCGTTACAATGTTATGTATCTTACTTTCCAAATAGAGAGCTAAAGTTTCTTTTACCTAACTATCAGAAATGTCTTGTTAGTGTTCCAGGGCCAATCCACACTGCACACAGATATCATGGTCACTTACCTTTGGATGCAGCTTTATTGAAGTCAGTGAGAGAGTTGAAATGAAGAACAAACACAGGAACAGACAATGAGACATATAACTTCATTAATTTTGACATGTAAAGAAGCCAGTCTTATTTAGTGACAAGATTTGGGCTTACAAGTAGTCCCTCCAGTTGGAGTAATTAGTATTTTAGATACACATAATACCTGGATTTCCCTTTGCCAAAACTGGGTTTGTCTGTAGAGTTAATGAATCTGATAATCTCTCTCTGATTACAAGTTAAACTCATTAACCATACATTCTTTAAAAAAATCTAACCCTACTCTAAATTGATTTTTTAAATAAAATAGACATCAAGGGTTTTATGCTATTCAACTATTTTCCTAGTTAAACAGATTCCCTCTGCATATCAGTGCTAGTGGTATCACTTTTAACACTTGTTGAATTTTTTTGACAGAAAGTATTTAATGTCATCTTGTTTTAAAGAAAAAGGATTCCCACCCCCACCCCTCAAAGCCTGGAGTGAAAATTCAAGCCATATTTTGCTTTTAAAGTCTCTTCTAACATGAGAGGGCTTTGTTGAGATCAACCTGGGTTAAAAAAGAAATTTCACTTCCGAATTAAAATGTTTTGTTAATGGCAACAACGAGAAACACAACATCCTGGCATAAACAACAGTGTTCTAACTGATGGGTAGAACCCTGGGGCCTCTACAGAGGGAAAATTTTAGGTGCTAGCTGTTCTCAGATGTGTAGTGGAAAGTCAAGAGTCTCATTGTAACCTCTGTGTATCAGTAACAGTCCTAGAAGCAGTCACATTCATTTACAGGAAGCCCTCTGAACCCTTTACATTAAGGCACTGGATAAAATGATAGTTCTCTAGTTTTCCATCCTCTCACGTATATCATAAGTATATGCTAAACCTTCGAGAAAGTGCCTGTAAATGAGTCAAGCTCTGTCATTCCTGCTATGTCCAGCCTTGGTGTTCATCGTCAGCTTCCTTCCCAGAGTCTGAGCTCAGTCTACAGTGAGCTCGCACCACCTAGAGTAGGATTGAGGGAGGAAGTGTGTGCAAGGCAGGATCTTAACTCCCAAGGGGAGAGGCATGGTTTGAGAACTTCCCTTCCTTAGTAGCTCAGTGCCTGTCTCATGTCACCCATCATTGCTAGGCTTTGCAAGGCCATGGGGGGCATACAAACACCAATAAGAACAGACAGTGCGTCCCCAAGGAAATGACCCTTAGGCTCTGCTGTCTCGACATTCTGAGATATTTTACTTTAGAGAGATTAGAAGAGGCCTGTGCAACAAAGATCAAAGCTGGGAAGACAGGAATGCAGGGAGAGGTCTACTTGCATTCAAAGAGCTCTTACATCACCAACTAAACCTTTCTCAGAATTCCAGTATGACAAATATAAATGGCACAAGGAAAGAGATAACACTAAGTCAAATCCTGGTAGTTCGTTTCTGGGAAGCTGCTGCCCATGAGATTTATTACTGCACAAAAGGGTTTTTATGCATGCATTTATGGGGAAAAGCCATTGAGCATAGGAATTTTGATCCATATCCTTTCAAAAGTTAGATGACACAGCTGGTGTCTTCTATTCCACTAGAGGAATGGAATCTTCTCTTTCCATTCAGCATGTAGGGTTGAGAGAGAAAACTGGGTAGGCATTACATGGAGTTTGCAAATGTCCATTAGTGATTTGTAATGGCAATTCGTGATTGCAGCACACTAGGGCACTTTGACTTGATGGTCTCCTGGAGTGGATGTGAGCAGGCAGCACTGGGCATACAACTCTCAATCCATCAAAATAATATAACGTGGTGTAGAAAACCGGGATGTCATTGACTGTATATATGAACGTTTTGTCATTATCAGAGGACAGACACTTATGGATGTCAAAAATACAAGACACTGTGATCCAGCAAATATGTCAAGGACCTGTGTCACATTTAACACACAAGACTATAGTATTTTAAAAGAGAAACAATAAAGAAGCCACTCATAAACTTTCCTGGGCAGCAGGTCAGTTATATCTAGAAACTGCTTCGTTAGGTCAGTATCACTCTTAGGCACACTAAAGGGGTGGGTATATGTGTTGATTGTAGAAACCAAGACTAACAGTTCATAATTACTCCAAAGGCCACCAAGTTAATTTTTCTATTAGATAAGTACTGATGTTGCATCCCCCCAGAAAAGAAAACCACACTCTTGGAAGAAGCTACCGACCCCACATCCCAAAGCCTGACATCCTGGACTCTACCCAGTTATGCACTATGGCATACTCACCAGCCTCCCGGGATGTGTTTCGGCTTGTTGGCTTGGGTGGAGGGATGGGGGCCTGCTTACTGGGAGCCTTGACATTTTTTCTATTAGGAGGCACTTCATCCCCTTTGTGGCTGGCCCCAGCTGTGGCCCCTTTGGGAGGCACAGGAGATTTTTTTGGCTTAGGTTTGGGTTTAGGTTTAGGAGGAGTTGTAGGAGAAGGAGCAGGAGCAGCCGGTGTTTCAGAGTGGATTTCAGTGTTCTCTACAAATGAGAAAGTGAACAGAGCAGGCTGATACAGACACACACAACAGAAAAGCAAGGAGCAAGACATGGTGACAGTGATACATGTAGGTGGCTTTATGACATTTGAGAACCAGACAGTGTTTGTACCAGAGGAAGCAAAGTTTCAAGGAAAACCGAAGCCAAAAAGACAGACAGAGGAGGGTCCTCTGCATCCATCCATCATTCCTTTTTTTTTTGATAAAAGGGTGGTGTAAGTTACTGTGACAAAGTTATACCAAGGACCAATGTAAATGTGCATTAGCTATCGGCTTTAATTGCGGCCTTCAGTGTGTGGTTGCCGGTGGTGACATGGGCAACCAGTGCTAAATGCAACACAATGACCAACTTAGCCACAGAGAAGGACCCTCAAGAGTGACAGATGAGTGTGGTACACACACTGCCATGGGTGATATTTACAACCAGAAGTCTTAGTGCTTCCAACAATCAGGTATGTTCTATTCTCTGGGAGACTTCAGAGGCTTTTGACACAAGGCATTTGGCCCTTACTCTCTACCACTAGAGTGCTTTCATGTTTTCCCAGAGGAGCAGGGCAACTTCAAATTCTATGATGACTTCTTCCACCCTTTAGAACAGAGTCACAGCTCTAGGTATGCAGAGTGCAGAATAAGAGAGTCCATTTTGTCTTATTATGTATGCTTACATAATAGTTTTGAAAGGACAAAGTATAAATCTCATAGAAAGAATGAACTGTACATAGGAAGAGGAGACCCAATGAAAGCTGGAAGAGAAACAGCATCATTTTGGGGATTGTGAAGGTTGATCATGTGCCCACGCTTGTATTATTTGTAATAGTAACTGAAGTAAATTAAATAAGATTCCAGCCCAAGAGCCAAGTGGTAGTTTCTCTTTAAATGGAGCACAATAAAAAGGAAAGACAGTGTCAATACAAGACAGTCTTTACTAAGTCGATCTTTCCAGTTTTGCGTGACCAGGAAAGGCATGGCATATGTCCTAGTCCATTAACGTTTCTTCTGCTTTGCTTCTTGGACACATCACTCACAAACCCTAGCTGTACTTTGGAGACCATGGAGCTGAACTCCTCTTTAGCCTTCTGACTCAACCACGATAGTTTTCTGTTAGTGCCTGCCATGATGGTGACCCCTAAGTTGTGTGCGTGCGTGCAAATCTGTATCAAACAATGCCTTAAAAGTCATGTCTATTCAATGAATTGACAGTATTGACAATCAGTAGAAAATGATCTTTATTATTTGTACGTGGGTGGTAATGAATTAGGGGATATATATATCTCCCCTAATTCTAACCCTAGTACATATACTGTGAACATATGATTCAAAGGTTTGGTACAAATTGATGGTAAAGTAATGGAACATTGCCCTTCCAAGGGGATATTATGAAAGAGCTGTCTGTTCATTCTGGTTTGGAAGGACATGAAGCTTCACAATAGCAGTCTGGAAAATAAGCTGTCTACTCCACTTCCAGGCTTGGCTCTCTCCTCTATGTAAAGATCTGAGGTCAATAGTTAGAGTAATCCAGGACTCCATGTGTTCTGTGCCTGGTCTGGGAGGCAATTCTATCCTAATTCCTCTCTTTTAACTCATCTGTCTCCTTCCTGTCTCCCCTAGGACTTAGTTTGGAAAGACACTGTGCAGACATATACTTCTGGTTTCTCTGAGAGACCTGCTGGCTCCAGTACCCTGGCCTGCTCAGAGCTTTGCATCTCATGATGATTGCTTGTGTGCTACCTCTTCTCTTAGAGGGGAGTCTGCTTTTAGACAGAGAGCACTCTTCCTTCTCTTTGTGGTCTCTGCTAGAGCTTTACATATGTTAGTTCTCCAGTACTGTTGATGAAACAGCCAAGCGTTGACCACTGTTCCTTCACTGAAGGCCCTGCATACTCATACAATGGAGATGTTGTCAAACAACTTTCAGATAGCATGCAGTTATACTGGAATGGAGTGTAGATCAGATTCTTTGTCTCAAATATCTAAGGACACCTACTGAGAAAGAATAACAGTAGGCCAAGAGCCTAGAAGACCTTGGGGAAGAAGTGTCCTCTTGCCAGAAAAGGCCCAAGGCCACAATACCAACTGTGGAATGAAGTGCCTTCAGAACCCCAGAAACACGCAGAGAGCCAGGGTTCGGGGTGGCACCTCATGTGCTTGCTTTTGAATATTTTCTAGACAGAGGTATGTAAAATGCTTTAAAGCCATGTGATCCTCATGTGCTAATACAACCAGTTATCAGGGAGAATGATGCTATTGAGTGGATTGACTTGACTTAGCGAATCCAGCAAAATTATGGAGTTAGGACAGTAGGAGGGAGGCTTTTCATGAGAGGGAGCCCACATGAGTGTGAGTCCAGAAGAGAGGCAAAGTAAAGCAGACTGTTTTTATTTATTTATTTATCTATTTATTTATTTATTTATCTATTTATTTATTTTTAAGAATTAACAGGTGTAGGACTGAAGAAGTAATTCATATCTTTGTTTCTAGGTAATTTCTATTTAAACTAATCCTCTGTGATATTATTCATGAGTGACAGTCTTATTTTTGCCTCAGAGAATGGCTCCTATTCTTAATCCCTTTCTTGGTTAGTGGCACAGTTCCACACGGGCTCTGTCCACACAAGCGGGAGTTGTAACAGCTGCATCAGTGACACACCAGGACTCATGGTATCCCTGTCTCCCTCTGTACTGATGCTATCATGGAACTCTCTTGACTAGAAAGAACTAAATGTACTAATCTGAGGAATAAGAAAACAAAACCTCTCCCAGCCATTCCTTGGCCTGTAAGATCTGTCATGTTCTCCTGAGAACACCAAGGCCTGCTGGGTTAACTAATATAAACCTGTCAGTAACTTTTTATTACACTGATAAGGGAACCACTTCTTTTGAAGTCTGGCCCGTCACTGAGTAGCAATGACACCCACAGGGACTAGGAACAAATCACATGTGGATATGAAGTTTAATGGTTTGTTGAGACAGGTTAGTTGAGGGGGGCGACAAAAGACACCTGTCCCCTCCCAACCAAAATCTCCACTTGCAATTGATTATCTTTAAAGTCTGTCTGCTTTCTCATTATGTCCCAGAAATATTATCATTAAAAAGTACAGGCTAATACCTTATTATTAGTGTTAATAACCTTAACTAGAGGTTTCTATTGGAAGAAGCTAAGGAAAGTCCCTTAAGTGTTCTGCTTAATATCTGAGGGCAGCAAATTAATAAACTTCCAATAACTTAACATTTTAAAGGCTAATGATGGTGTATGCAAATGATCACAGGGCTTCAGCCTTCTAGAGAAAATGACTTCACATCAACAGGTTAGCTTAATAAAGCCCACCCCTTTTCCTTTTGTCTCTGGGAGGATTTAGAACAGGAGAAGAAATTCACTTAAAGCAGTTTCTAAGAGTTCTCAAAATGTCTACACAATCCAAATGAGGTTGAGAAACGTTGCCATGCAACTCAGAAACAAACATTATAGAAAACAGGAAACATACCATTTCCTGAAAATCCCTTCCTATGTGTGTGTTAACATTTATTCTGAGGATTTTGGGCTAAACCTTTCCTTATAGGACATCAGCTCAAGGTTTATGCAAGCATAAAGCTTGGTGAAATATAAGGTGGAGTTGGGATGGATCCACCGTTAGGAGTTCATGAACATCGTAAAGGATCCCGTCAGACATATATTTTACAGTGTCTGATTCTGAGCTTGCTGTATAAACCAAGTTTTTAGAGATGCCTTTGCAGGAACAGTGTAGTTGCCTGTGGCATATTTGGAAACTTGGAAGTGCATGGCAAACTGGCAATGAAACCTTAGCTCCTTATGGGTCTACTTCTTGCTGTATCTTAGAAACGTCTAGAAGCTAAAATACTGGGCTGTCTGGATGCACAAGCTACTTCCCACTGCCAGAGAGGGAGTCTATGCACAGAGAGACACTTGGCCCCTTGTTGAGGTGCTCACACGGACCAGCTACAACCAGAAGAAAACAATGTTCCAAATCCTCTTGGGTTTTTGAAGGTCTCGAGAGAAAACCTTAAAGAGGAGACCATTTCCAGGCAAATGTAACACCTGAAGAGCCCAACCATTTTGATCCCTACCATTAGTTAGCTTTCCTTACTAACAAACACAAAAGCAGATGGCACATGTATAACTGAATGTGTCCATCTGCGTACTGGCCTGTTTCTCTTCCCTAGCCTCCTTCCAATTTACAAGGCTCCTGATTGTAGTCACTCTTTGGTTCTCAACGTTGGGCTGTACTACAGGAGATGATATGGGAGTCTGTTTCTTTTACCTGGCTTCTCTTCTGCCTGTTCCTCCCGAGGTGGTGTTTTCTCACACACAGAGTCATTCCCTTCTTCAGGTTTCCCTACATTCTCCTCTTGGGTAGCTTCCTCTCCGATGTGTATCATGTGCCCGTTTGAATTTTCAAAGTTAACTGTTACATCTCCATCTAAAATTGGAAAGAAACACCTAGATGTCTAACTTGATGGCTTTCTTTAACATTAGTTTCCCATTCACTAGGACTTCAGGATCTGGGTTCATGTTTCTGTCCCTGGGAACCAATTCATCAGGCTTTCCCATCTAATTGCTCTAAAAGGAAAGAGGCATAAAATTCTTGGTCTTGAGGGAAAGCAACAGTGGACAGAGATTCCTATGCCACCTCAAGACAGCCCACATGGCCACCATAATCACACAGTGCCCCAGGCCAGCAGAGTTCCTCTGTCCTTGTGTTTAGGTTTTGTTGAAGTAAACACTTAGGTGTTTCTTTTGCATCCAGAAACTGAATGGAAGAATGATCTGGAAAATGGAACAAATATTGTAACATGTCAAAACCACAAGGTGAATGCAAATATACAAGTAACATGAGACACAATTACACATATGGAGTGGGAGAGCAGAGGGTTTCCAGGTGCCAGCATCTGTGAGTGTGTCAGTGTCCAAACTAACTGTGAGTGTGTCAGACAGTGTCCACACTGTACATAACAAATAACTATGAGCATGTCAGACAATGTTCACACTACACAGCAATGTAACTGTGAGCATGTTAGCCAGTGTTCACACTACACAGCAATGTAACTGTGAGCATGTCAGGCAATGCCCATACTCTACACAGCAATGTAACATTTCCTTTGTTCAGGGAAAAGATTGTTTTTAACGCTAATTTTATTTTTAAATTTTCTTCATTATGGGAACAGTGAGAGAATTATAGCTAGAAAACATATATCAAAAACTAGTTACAGAAGAATTTTTGAAATTCACAGCTTAGAGTACAATTCCTCATGTATTCTAAATCATAAAGACTAATTTTAACCCCTGACCTTTTTTACGTCCTGAAGATATTTAAAATTCAAGGGATTTGGAGAGCTCAGTGATGTTTGGCGATATTATCTCAGTAATTATTTTCACACATAGAAACATAAGAGGCTCTGATACCACCTAAGTTTTTACTTAAACTAATTGAGAAAAAAAATATCAACAGAGTTGCTTCTATTCAGGTTTTTAAAATTGTTTTTGCAATCATTCATTTCTCCAATTTTCACTGATTTGCTTCATAATAAAATTCACAGTCCTTGTTAAAAAAATCATGACGTTTTCATAAGGAAGATAAATATGGAATTATGGCATGTAAAAACGAAAATGGAATTGTGACTTAGTCATGTGGTTACTAAGAACCTATATCTGATTCCTGGAGAAAACTACAACAGACAATAACTCAAGGCAATGCAACTGCAATTAAACCTTCTCAATTTCAGTAATATGAGGTAAGAATTATTGGACTTGAAGCAATTAATTTTAAAAAGAGGAAAAGGGGACAGATAGTACACTGATAATATAAAATGGACAGTTCCAAATAAATTAGAAAAAACCCCACTGTCTTATATATAAATCCCCTCTTTTAAAGTAACTCAAATAAAGGTTTTATTTGTGTTTTCTGATTTTAGTTAGTAGTATAATAAAGCCATGTTCATAACAATTTAGTGCTATTATAAGTGATCATATGTTAATCAGGTTAAATAACTTATTTTTAAAACACTAGAAAAAACTATAGAAAATTTAAATATTATCACAATACTATGCATGAAAAACAGTCAACTATGTGGAAAGGTACTTACTCTGAGTCATGAAATTAAACTAGTACATATAAAAGTAATGGCAGAAAAAAAGATCATTTGTAGGAACTATTAAGTCCATGAAACAAGAGAACTGAAGTCATTAAGTGAGTAATTATCTACATCTTGAAAGCTTTCCTAGAGATCTGTCTTAAGAAAATTTTTCTCAGAATTAAAATAAATTCAGTCCCTGATATAGTATGCTATGCATTTGAAATATAAGCCCAGGAAGAGAAGATGGCAGTCACTGCTGAGCCAGGCCTAGGTTACAGGAACATGTGACAAATGCTGGAAGAGTCTGTGAGTGCTAAGGAAGGACCCTCATAAAGCTCACATTCAGCCTAAAGTAAAAGCAGGAGAACATTTACACAGATATGAGCATGTGTGGCCAAAAAGAGAGTGATTCGTCAGACTAGATTCAGAAAGTGATTCACCACACTAGAAGATAGGAAGGATGAGGTCACAGCCAGGGCAGATGGAGGGACTTAAAAAGTCTATCTGGTCTATCAAGCAAAGCTCATAATTGACAATAACTGTCAGGAGCAGTGTCAAGAAGACAGAAGCCTTGAGCGAATCCTCACTGATGGAGAGAGGCTGTCACAAAGCAAGCAGCAGGGGCCAGTCTTTCAAACAGGAATTCTCAAAGTAATTGTTTTAGGAAAGAGGAAGATGATGACTATTAAGAATAAATAGAAAACTACTTTCTGTAGCTCTTGGCTGAAAACTGGGTGATCTCCAAGGGGCATTCTTGGGCACTTTCAACCATTCTAGTGTTCTATAGGAGAACGGTGCCAAATTACAAAGTGAAATTCAGCAAAGTCCACAACACTTCTGAATTAGAAAAAGCGTCTGGCCTGTAAACTCCATCATCAATCCCAATAACATATTTCAACCATAATGTTCCCTTTCCTTTTCATTAAGATTTTCATTTTATTTTTAACTACGTGCACGTGTGGATGTGTCTACACATAGGTGTGTGCATGTGAATACAGGCCTTTCAAAGACCAGAAGAGGGTGTTGGATCCCATGGAGATGGATTTACAGCAGTTGTGAGCCTTTAATGTGAGTGCTGGGAAATGAATTCATGTCCTTTGCAAGAGCAGTAAGCACTCTTAATGGATAAGCAATCCCTCCAACTCCTCTTTTCTTTTCTTTAAACTAGTCTCAAATAAAGAATACCATACAAACGGATGGGCCACCACATAAAGCTGATTACAAGGGTTCATCTCAAAGGTTCTGCTCTCTGCTTCCTACAGAGACTGGTGGGAAATGAACCTATATACTCACGCCCCCTACATACCTACTTTCTGAGTGCCTACCTCCTGGAAGCCAACCTCCTGCATGTCTACCTCCTGCATGCCTACTTCCTGGAAGCCAACCTTCTGCACGCCTGCCTCCTGCATGCCTGCTTCCTGCATGCCTGCCTCCTATATGGCTAACTCTTGCTAGGAAGAGGAAGCATGAGCATTTTTCATTTTTAAAGCCTTGAGGCAGGAAACAAATAGCTTCAAGGTAATAGCATATTGAAAAATACAAAAAGCTCATTAACAATGATGAGGGGAAAATTTTGACAAGTCAGAAATAGAAGGAAAATTTCTAAAATTGCAAGGGCTTGCTCAATCAAAATGGTCTTAGTCCATTCAGGACTCCCTCAGTCCTGATGCAGCCTTGTCTTTCTAAGCAGCACATTGACATTATGCTGGTATTGAGGGAAACGTGAAATTTCAACTCATATACAATATTAGATCCCAAATGTTATTTATATTCTTTGTAAGGAACATATATGATGTATCTCTCTACAATGGCATATTATTTCTTCCCATAAAGTCTCAGCAATAATACATTACCCTAGTAAACTTGGGAGATGAGGAAGGAGAATGAGCTAAATTATCAGCTCCACAGAAAAATGTCCTTTAGTTTTAAAAGCATTGGGAGCAAAAAAAAAAAAAAAAAAAAAAGTGCAATTGTTTAATTGGAGAAATAACCAGTGTTGGTGTCTTTTTAACGTGTCAATCTTAATTTCTACACAATACTTTCTCTTTTCTGATTAACTTCTGTCCTTCAGAGCATAGAGATAATAGACAGGGAAGGAAAGAGTAAAAAGAACAGAACAAAACAAAATAAACTCAACCACCTCTGGGAGAGAGATATCAGAATTATCAGTGATAAGGTGAGAAGCAACAAGACTCAGAGAAATGCAAGAAGAACAGATTACCTTGGGAGAAAGCATAAAGTAGATTAGTTTGTCCATTCATACTTTATTAATTTGTGAATATTAGGTAATGTGTATATTAGACAATGTAAGGGATATGCAGCACGGTTGCTATTCCTTTTATTGGCAGTGTTGAGAAACAAGGAAGGCACAAACAATCTGCAAGTGAACTCACTCAAACAATTGAGTTTAACTTGGATAGAAGTATAAAGCTTGAAGTTGAGGCGGGAAGGAGCCATGAAGCATCTTGACCTGTATTTCTGGCTCCCAATGCAGTAGCCCGAAAAGCAGAGAGTTGAGAGCAGCCTATGTAGCAAGGCTGACTGGTAAAGTCACTGGGCTCCTTTTCTATAACACCTTGGCTTCTTGGCCACCCACAGAGACATTCCAGGTGGAAGCAAGATTCCTGTTGGGCACTACCAGCCACTTTATCTGACAACAACCACAGCCATTTTAAATTCCAACAGGAAAAGAAAGCGTAGGAATGAAGAATCCAATTAGTTTAAATGTAAGACAAATTTCCTCACCTTGATCAGGCAATTCCTTAAGCAGGCCCCTTCTTATCAGCTCCTCTCTACTTTGTCTGGTGGATATCTTCCTCTCTAATACTTTTAAAAAGAATAAGCACAAGGTAAGAATCAAGTCATTGCTTCCAACAGTCATGAACAATATTCAAAGGACTTGAGCCCATTTATTCTGTCCACATGAAGACTCAAACCCACGTTTGTTTATTTGTTTTGGTTGTTTGATGCTTACCAAAACAACTCATCTAGAGTCCAGTTACCAACAGTAAGGGCACAAACAGACCACGATCTAGGGCTTAACCCTGAACCTGGCCAAGATGATCATGTTTGAAAAGGAATCCAGACATATTGTTGCATACCAGGTATGGAGCACAGAGGGCACTTAGCATCTTTCCTTTGATAATGATGCTCTCTAAAACGTCCACTGACAGAGGCATTTGCAGTGAGATATGCAAGCATACACCTAGAGATAGTCATATGAAGTGAGTGAACCTCTGCATTCTTTGCATATATGATTCCTGGATTTTATACATATACATACACATACACATACACATATACATACATACATACACACACACATATACACGTGTGTGTGTGTGTGTGTGTCAGGAAAGAAGGAGACTGTCTAAGAGAAAATGGAGATTAATGGGAACAGGGACTGGTGGGGAAGGGGTGGTAGAGAGTATGAACAGAATACACTTCAAGTACAAGATATTCTTGTACGACAGTGTCCTTATATAACACACTACCATGTACAATGAATATACATAACAGAGAAAAATAATGATACAGATCTTTGAGAATTCAGATAACTGTGTGGACTTTTAGAAGATTTAAAGTTCTTTTCAAATGCCTTTAAAATTACATCAATCAATCAATCAATCAATCAATCATCTGTGAGTGCATGTACACATGTATCCACCCTGGCATATGCATGGTGTCCATGCAGAGGTCAGGGAACTACTTTTGGAAGTCAGTTCTCTCCTCCTGCCAAATGGCTCCCAGGGATTTAACTCAGATCATCAAGTGTGACGCCTTGACCTGCTGAGCAATCTCACAGTATTTAAATTAGTTCATTTTTTAGCATTTAAATTTCATTTTTACTATTATTTATTTTATGTTTGTTTGCATATATGTCTGTGGACTATATGCATGCATAGTGTCAGGAGGAGGAAGAGAAGTAGGAAAAAGAAGTGTCAGATCTCCTGGTACTGGAGGTTTTAGATCGTTGGAAGTTACCAACTGTATGGGGTATAGGGAATAGAACCTAGGTCCTCTGGAACCGCTGAGACATATCTCCAGTACCCTGAAATTAGTTCTTAATGACAAAAATTCCAAACAACAAACACAAAGCAAAACAAAAGCTCCAAATCAGAAACAACCCACATAGTTCCTGTAAACATTCCATCTGAATCCTGGTGAAAAGGGATAATTTTTAGTGTTTGTTTGCTTTTATTTTTTTCTCTCTCAAACCATCAACTCAAAAGTTCAATACAATGGCTCTCCATAACTAGAGGTTCTGGTATGTCCCTTGACAAACCTTAGGAGAATGAAGAAGGGAAGTGGGGCTAGGCAGCTTTTTGAGGCAAGTCCAGGGAAGGGACTCAATCTCTGCATGGATTCTTCCCTCTTCTGGAAGCACTCTCTGTTCCCAGTATAGCTTAGGCTGGAGCTTAGATGCTGAATGCAGGACTTGAATGGCACTGAGCCTGCATATCTGAATCTTTTTTTTTTTCAGAGATATATATTGTTTATTCAAACAAAGCAAGGGAAACAAAGGGCTTAAAAATATGGAACGCTTCACGAATTTGCGTGTCATCCTTGCGCAGGGGCCATGCTAATCTTCTCTGTATCGTTCCAATTTTAGTATATGTGCTGCCGAAGCAAGCACGCATATCTGAATCTTAACATGCCACTAGCTTCACTTCCCACTGGAGGGTCCAGTAGGTGGAGGGTATGAACAGTAAACAATGGTTAAACGCATGGAAGTCTTCTCTTAGTGTTTACTGAAGTAAGAAGTAGAGACTTTTCAATGTCTATAACACTGCATAAAAATATCATAATTTTCAGGAGTCCTGGGTGTTAGTCCCAGGATGCTGGGAACAAGTCACTCGATACTGGGCAGCCTACATCAAGTTTTTGTGCTTCTAATCTATGATCTATAAAATGAGGGGCAAGACTCGGTGGTCACTAACTCAACCAGCTCAAATACTGTGGGATTCTGCATCTTCAATGAAGGCTATTCCAAAATCTCTGCTTTGTACACCTTTAAAAACTTTTATTCTTCCCTAAAACTTTTCTTTCTTCATCTAGAGACTAGAACATAGCTTGTTCACACTTAAGCTGTTCTACTGTGGATCCCAGTCCACTCTTTTAGTCTGAGTTTTGAGATTTTGTTGGTTTAATTCTAACTTAAATCTTGGTTTAAACAAATCTTCCTCTATCTTCCTTGTATATGAAAAATTCTTCCCATTTCTTCATGTGTGAATTCCGTGAAGCTCCGTGCCGGCTCCTACCAGCAGTCAAAGTCAACAGTTCTGCTCTTTTTTGCTTTACCTCATAAACAGGTGCTGATAGGAAAATACCATTAGCTGTTTGCTTGGTCTTTGGCTGAGAGCATTTTAAACACATAATGTAGATAACTGTGTGAGGGCCAATGTGGACAAACTGCAGGCTGCTGGGTATGGAAGGTATGTTGTTGGGCATAAAATTCCAACCCCTGTTCTCCCTGAAGTACAAGAATCTTATTCTTCACCTTTTAAAATATTTGCCTTGTGTTTATACAGTGTCTGTGTGTTTGTGGAGCAGATTCACTGGACATTTTTCATGGGCTCTGAGGGGTTTTGCATTGGAACAGACTTGAGGGGTCATTTTGGTTCACCATGCCACACAGGGCAGGAGCATCATGGGAATGTTCTTGAAGCTTGCTCACCTGCTTCCCTACCTTCAGAGGCAAAAATCCTTTCATGTCTTTGAGGCCTACTTCAACTATCCATGAGCCTTATTTCTAGGGAGAAATCTCCCAGGTATCCCCCAGATCGCACTCCCTCTGACTTCTGTATGTCAATCAAACTCAAGCTCTTGTTGTTCCATTATAGGAAGCCATGTGTGAAGAGAAAGCAGCAGGAGTCTGCTCCACACTTCTCACTAGAAGCAAGTGTGACTACTGAAGCCACATGAGGCCTGGTCCCCAGTTGTCTTTGTAATTGAAGATCACACTAATCTGTATAAGAAATTAAATACAGTATAATGTGTGTGTAGGGGTTGCAATGTCCCACAGCTATACCTCCAACAGTGACATGTTGGTTACTGTCACTCAAAATACGGGTATATTTTGTTGAAAATGTAAATTAAAAAGAAAAACAACCTTGTCCTGGTTCTTGTTTTCTGGCCTTTCTTATTTTCTAGTCCAGGAGAAAGCAAGAGAAGTTCATGGTACAGCCCCAAGGAACAAGGGTGTTCTGTCTCCTCTTGTCTTTATACTTTGGCTGGGCCAGGCTAAAGGAAACAGTTTCCACTTTAGTCCTATGGATCATGTGAAAAAGGCTCTGTATGAAGCAAAGAAGGGAGCCCACAGTGTGTGGACAGACCAGCAGCTAGCAGGGTGTAGCACAAGACTGGCTAGGCTCCTTGCAAATTATAAATGATTTATGATGTCCTTCTGGGCATGGAGTGACAGCTATGGAGCTTGCATTCAAGAGTGGCCAGGCATATACCACCAGCTCCTCTTGTTAGATACTTGGCTAGGATTTCCTGTTACTCTGGAAGTATCTGGGAGAGTAAATTGTGTAGTCAGCCAATCACTTGTGTTTTTTACTTGGCGAGGAAAGAGAGTCCTAATTCTCAATCCCAACACTGTTTAATGACTGAACAAAATAGAAGGGTAAACAGGACTCTCAAATAAGTGTGCCCTGTTATCTTCTTGGTTCTGAGTCATGAATGGGGTTGCTGTAAAACTTCGACAGAAACACAGAAACCCACTTGTCCTGTATTTGAAGTGTTCTATGAGAGCTTGCTGGGCTTGGCTCCTCTTCAGGAGCACTGAAGGAAAATAGGATGGTGGAAAACGGCCTCCTTTCTGAAAGACCCTTCACAAGGATGAAGCTAGCCCAGTTAAAGAAATAACCACCCATGCTGGCCAACATGTAACACAGTTGTGAAAAACCTTCCAAAACATCTTAAAAATGGAAAGTAGAGTAACAAAGCCAACATCGCCTCCTAAAAACATACAGGGGTCTAGTCTGGCCCTTTTCTTGTTTGTCCAATTATGCCACTCCTGTACTCAAAACTCTTCAGACCTCAGAAGGGGCTAATCTTCTTGGAACAGCAGCTATGCTCTACCACTAGCCACATTAAGTGGCCATTCTCCTTCCTTCTCTCCATCTGCCCCTCCCTTCCTTCCTCCCTTCTGTCTCCCTAGTACTAAGGTCAAGCTTTACTTACCATTTTCTAAGCATCTTCTTCTACTCTTCAGCTCCATTTCTATAGTTATTGTTTCTTCCTACAACTAGATGGCTTCTCTAACTGCTCCATGGTGAAACCATCCCTAGAGTTTTATGCCGGTTTCAAACAACACCATGTGCAGGGCCTACCCTCTACTTCATATACTTTCAAGAAACCATTAGATGCTTTTCACCTATGGGATGAGGTGATATTTGCTCCCTTTAGGTTCCTTCGGAGGTGATGACTTATGCCATGTAAAGAGCATAGAGTAATACCTACAGTCTAGAGAGTTTCTAAGATATTCATGCTCTAGAATGAGCCACATGTACCTTGTTTGCTGTTAAACTCATGTGTGTGTGTGTGTGTGTGTGTGCGCGCGCATGCTATGCATATCCACACAACTCTAGTGAACACCCTGACATTTTATCCCTATAATGCCCTAACTGCCTTACTGCACACTGAGGAATCTAAATATCTTTTATTTGGGCCAGGGAGAAAAGGTGTGGTGAGAGAGGCAAGGAGTGTCTAGAATATGTATGTATGTATGTATGTATGTATACATATATATGTGTGTATGTACACATATATATAGATATAAACATATATACCTACATATATATCATCATACACACATTTATATACACATATACGTACATATATATATTTTATCCCACTTGGGAAAACCTATCATTTGTGAGCCTAACATTCTTGGGTTCAAGGCTCTATGGTACTCAGAGAGGAACATGTGCTCAAATTGTAGCAGTAAGATCCAATCCCAAGAAAGTTGTTGGAAAAATAAGGAATTCAACTTTATCTTTCTTCTGGAGCTGGAACAACTAGCTTGCTATGATGCTAGAGTTTATGGTGGTGGCTTTGCCTCCACAAGAAAAGAGCTCATATTTAAAACCAAACCAACCAACCAAACAAACAAACAAAAACAGAGGAGCACAGAATCAAATTGGGGGAAAGAGATTTTCAATCACAGCTTTTAATTACTTGGATCCCACTGGGCCTGCAGGTGGTACTCTCCTGGGACTTTTCAGTCATATGAACCAATGGATTTCCTGTTTCCTGCAGCTATTATGATCTATATACAGTAAGGAGCTTTGCCCAACCAAGAGATTTTTGGTTTGAATATCACTGAATTTCCTTTCAGCAGAGACCAAAGAATCTCTGTGTGTGAAGAGTAGAGATACAAAGGAAGAAGTAAGTAGATCTCCTCCTGCCTTAGTTTGCAACTCAGAAGGGCCTTAAGAAAGAGGAAGATGGAGAGATCTATGTCCCTTCCTTCTCTTGGGAAATTAGTGTCCCAACTTCCCCCTGAAGAAATGTAATTGCAGTCATCTACTTCACTTGTCACTTCGAGAACATTTTTAACCTCCACTCAGTATCTGAGAAGGATAAGCTGAGTACCTGCTTTTAATCCCTTCATACAAACAAGGAATTAGAGACATGGAGAGGCTAAGCATGTGTTCCAGGTACACTCCTAGAGTCTGCACCTAGCAAAATGTTCATCACTATGCAGTGATGTTTACACTGAACACCAGCTCCCCAAGGTTGGGCACTGCGTCCTCCTCCTCCTCCTCCTCCTCCTCCTCCTCCTCCTCCCCCCCCTCCTCCTCCTCTTCTTCTTCTTCTTCTTCTTCTTCTTCTTCTTCTTCTTCTTCTTCTTCTTCTTCAGGAAATCAGACTAGCTCTTAAACGTTAGCTTTAAGTGGATAATTTTTAGGCAATCCTACAGTACCACAATTCAAGTTACAAAATGCTAAGAAAAAATTGCTCTTGTGGCTGGTGAGATGGCCCAGTCAGTAGTGGCACTTGTGCACCATATTTGGTTGCTTGATCTCATAGGCCCACATGGCAGAGGGAGGAAACAGACTAGTTGCCCTCTGACCTCCACAGGCATCCCATGGCATGAATGCCCCTTCCCTCCCTAAATAAATAAACATATTAAACTTTTATTTAAAAATGTTTACTCTCTTTCTGACCCCTGCCTGTTCCAACTGAACACCATCATAGTTCTGCAAGCAACTACAATGACAAGTAAATACAATTATCTTTCTTTTGAAAATGTGTGTGTGCGCGTATGTGTGTGTGTGTATGTGTGCATGTGTATGTTCATGCATATGTTTGTTGAGGCCGGAAGGTAACCTCAGCTGTCATCCTTAGTAACACTATCTAAAGTCTTTGAGACAGCCTCTCATTGGCCTGGAGGTCACCATCAGGCTAGGCTGGCTCATCTCTGCTTCCCCAGATCTTGATATATCTTTGAGGATTCTAGAGCAACTTAGGTCCTCAATGCACACCTCAACTCAAAGGATGAGTTAAACCTCAGTACTGAAAAGGAGTTTCAGAGTGAGAAAAAGAAAACTGTGAAGGAACTCCTCCACAGCAAAAATTACCACCAACACAGAATCATTTGAGAGTACCAGATTAGGATTATATCTAGAAAGAGGCCGAAAAATAGTTTATGTCATATCTATGGACTGATGAGGCACCAGAATTGGATTTAAAATTTGATCCTTAAATCCAAATATTAGAAATTTTAATACCAAAAGTCTAGATATTGTTCTACGGGTGAGAAGAAAAAAATACTTCCAACAATATTATAACCCTCACAATCCTAGAAACCAAAACTCACTGCTATTAGTAAAGAAGACATGTTTGGGAGCCACTATGGTAGATCAAGTCAACACCCACATGTTTTATTCTTAAGACAGAGAAGCCCAGTACCCAAACAATGAGTAGGTCCTCTGTCCAAGTGGGCCCGGAAGTGATAGCAATCTCAGGAAGGTAATTAGCGGCCAAGGGTCATGTATTACGTGAAGCACTTGCTGCTGTCCTTCCCTTTCCTACCCTGACTCTAAGCCTGAGGGAAACATCAAAGCCAGAATGGGTGCTTTGGGATTCATTCAGTTTAATGGAAAACTTGCCTGTGTTCTGCTTCTTGTTCTTTCACAACAAATGAGAGGGAACTAGGGTTTGACACGAAGATGATGATGCCCCTAGAATAACTGTATTTTGGCCTCCATTGAGGAAGTACTGGCCAGAGCAGCAATTCTCAATCTGTTGGTCTTGACCCCTCTGGGGGACCAAATCATCCCTTTACAGGGGTTTCATATCAGATACCTTTGCATATCAGATAGTCACATTGGGATCCATAACAGTAGCAAAATTACACTTATAAAGTAGCAACCAAAATAATTTTATGTTTGGGGTTCAGCATAACACAACGGACGATAGTAAAGGGTAGAGGCACTTGGAAGGTTGAGAACCACTCTAGATGGAAATGCTGTCTAAAGAGATGACTGGAAAGTGAGTCTGAGCTCTTCTGGGCTACATGCCTTCTCAAACCGGTTGACAGTACCACCCACTAGTGGAAAGTATAGCCCAGAACTCCGGCTGCTGTTGCCAGGATCAGGGCTGGGACAGTTTCAGAGATCCTTGAGCTGTCATCAACTCGTGCTGTCTTATTTTCTTTGGGACCAGGCTGTCCACAGTAAGGAAGATTAGATATGAAAGGGATTTCAGACACAGTAGGCTGTGTCCAGATTGAGACACATTCAGTAAGCATTTAATCTATACTACGGAGTGTGAGATTTTAATATCTTAGGCTATGTCTTTTTACACGGGAACCTATGTACATTCTTGAGCCTGTTTTGTTTAGTTAGGAGCAAGACACACTAAGATGCAACTCAAGCAGTCCAGAGAGTACCCAGTCTACGCTAGAAGACTGGGTCAGGGATTTCTTAATCCATGTTTACCCCTTTCCTATACATATCCAACAAGACAAGGCTCCAAGATGAGGAAAATGTTTGTTTCCTTGAGCATATCATACAGTTCTCTCTACACAAAACAGTGACAAGCTTTGTGGAGAACAGGATTCCTTTGACAACAGCTCCCCAGACCTAGCCAAGGTTGGGAAATGAACTGCATCCAGTCCTGTCTGCTCCTGAAGGGACATGACAAAGGGTCCTTCCAAAGAAAGGTTTTATTATTGAAAGTAAATATATAAGTAGGGTTTCACTTGGCTAAGACCATAGTAATTAAGTTTTGAGAGCATCCTGTAACACTGACATCATGGTTTTCCTCAACAACTTTCCTTCCCATTACTTCAAATTGTCCCATTGTTAAAGTGACATCAGGATCGACTTATTCCTCTTGAGAGTTTGTAATGCAGTGCATATACACCAGAAAAATGTATTTCTCTTATTATGTGATGTAGGATGATGCCATCATACATATGTACAAAAGTCCAGACTGCTACATATTATGTACACATATATGTGTATGTATATATATTCAATTCTTAGGACAAGAATGTTCTGTGAAGATGCATTCTTTATGTAGAAATCTGTTATGTATAGTATAGACTTCTACAGAATATTTACATAGAATTCTAGAATAGATATTTTCTGTAACATTTTACAGTTTTTATGTTTAATAGACTTCTGCATGCCAAAACACTTTGGTGCAAGACAGAGTCCAAGCCTCTTAAAAACAAGTCTGTTTCTACATCCCAAAGGTATTGTATAGCACAGGAATGAGGAATGAAGAGTCAAGTTGGACGACAACATTCAAATACACATTTTTTTAATAACAAGTCCTGAAATTGAGATCGACTTCCTTAAATTTTCTGTGCCTCATTACTTGTTCATTGATAAGAGTAGGATTATAAAACATCTCATGGAACAATAAGGAAGATTACAAGTATTTAAAACAGCCTGGTTAGGCTGATGAGATGGCTCTGTGGGTAAAGGCAGGTGCCTTGTCGTTAAGTCTGACAATCCGAGTTCAATCACTGGGACCCACATAGCAGCAGAAGAGAACCAATTCTGGAGAGTGGTCCTCTGACCTCTGCATTCATGATACTACCATTGCATGCGACAAACAAGAAAGAGATAAAACGGAATTAGATACAGTGAAAATGAGGATTAGCTGTCTTTATTGATACTGATGTCTCTCTCCTACACTAAGACATTTCTTCAAAAGAGTCTCAAACGAATAGCGGAAATAAAGTTTATACCTTAAAAACAGAACACAAAACTACACTTGTAGCAAAATGTCTCATGGAAACACTTTCACACCTTATGAGGTGCCATTGGTTTAAACTTCTGAGAACTGAGCTGAGTTGGAAAACTCAGATGAAAGAACCATATTCAAAGTGTCAGCCATACATCAGCACCTGATTTAGAAGATGGTTATACTTCAGTTGGTATCACTTGGATTTCAAACCTGACTTATCTAAAGCTGGGGAGTTGTTTAGCAGGTACATGTTTCAGTTTCATGAAAAATGTCCTGAAGTCCACTGCTCAACCATGAAAATGCTCTTAACCCTAGAGACCTGCACATGAAGGGCTGACAATGTACTCTTCTGTTATCATTTTAAAAATTAAACTTTAAAACATTTTTGGACTTTAGAACTCTATATAAATGATGACATGAAACTTCTTAAATTATTTAAAACAAACAAACCCACACTGATGCATGGTAAATGTTTGCATGATTTTCTTGTCCCTGGTCCTTTGTTCCAATTGTATTTTGTACTCTCTTATGTTTCTTATATGGCCTTTCAATGCTCCTGTCCATAATGGGCACTACTAATGCCTTATACTGTGGAGAAGCAGCAGCAGCAGCAGCTACAACAACAAAAGCAACAACAGCAAGAACAACAACAGCAGCAGCAACAAAAGCAAGAACAACAGCAATAGCAGCAACCACAACAGAGAACCAGTTTTAAAACTTAAGACTTGGGAAGCAGTTGAAGAAAATTTGAAGCTCAGATGAGTAACAGTCTTTCTCTTACCACAAAAGAAATGAGAAATAAGGTGACAACAACTCCAAATGGTAAACAAATCAGGAAAATATGTAAGCTAAAACCCAGTCACTTTCCAGGACTTAGTCCTGGTGATAAGGGCCAGATCCATATCACAGGATGAAACAAAACAAAACCACAATGGGAAATAATACACAGAGGAAATCAAATAATGAATGGACTTCCCTGACCCAGACCTGGCCGGGAGGAACTCTGTGGCACTTACAGAGGCACCACTCCAAAGCACAATAAAACTGGGAATTTATCTACTGAAGAAAAGGACACAGACATCCAGACAATCAGAAAGCAGCCAAAACTCCAACAGCAGCCACCTTTTAACAAAGAGGTTGATGGGAACATTACCATCCTTCCTCCCTATCCCATTAGAAACAAGAGCAATGCAAGAAAAACCAGACAGTTAACAATGATAAATTTCAGTCTAGTCAATATTTTTTAACATGTCATTTATAATCAGAATTTAGAAAAAAATCTCTAGGAACAGTTACTTCTTTGTGGCTATCTTCTTAGAATGCTCAGGAGAGAAGTTTTGCTTCTCTGAATTTGCCTGCTCTAGCAAAAAGTGATGCTCCACCCCAAGCTGAACAGGCCGAGTCTTTGAAATATTGGTTAGCTTTCTGCAGCCATCAGAGTAGATTCAAACCTAAGTTTGGCTTAAACAAATAACATCCCATTCTCCAGAACACACAGGAAACAAGGGAGGCTCCTTCACTCCTTTTAGAAACAGAGGTCATAGTTTATACTGATCTGTAGGAGGTAAACTCTGATGGCTTGGCCAGCCCATTGTGCAGCTGGCTATTTTAAACCTTTGATGGATGGTTCCTGTATTCATGAAGCCACTGGTTTCAATGATGACGAAAGCCTAACAGCCTAGCTCATAGATTACTCTTCCTCATAAGTGTGCTTACCCACTGGAAGAGGTCAGCCATAGATAATGCACAATCCTTAAATGGAAGGTGGGGCTCTACTGATTCTTCACATTGGCCTATGTGTAGAAAAGTTGGATCAAGAAAAAAGCAGAATAATAAATCTTTATTCTCCTTTATATGGTATATCCATTACTTTTCTTATGATTGTGACAAGATATCCTGACTGACAAAGGCAATGTAAAGAAGGAACTATTGAGTACAAGGGTGCAGTCCATCATAGCAGGCAAGGCAGAGTAGCAGAATCATGAGTCAGTTGTTCATGTTGAATCCCTAGTCAGGAAGCAAAGAGCAATGGATGCTGGTGCTCAGCTCGTTTTCTGCTTGGTACCCAGTCCAGAACTCCAGCCCATGGAATGATGCCATGCACATTAGGGTAGGTCTTACCACCTCATGTAATCCAGTGTAGAAAGCCTCTCATAGTTGTGGCCAGAGGCTTGGTTCCATGAGGATTCTACATCCTATTGAGTTAGCAACCAAAATTAAGTATCATATACTTCAGACCTATTAGTTATAAAATAATCTGTTTTAGCACAATCACCTATTTCAGGAAAACAGTAGAAAGGTTTTTCAAAAAAGTATGTGTGACACAATTATCATGTGGTATCTCCATGACCCACAGTCTTTCCTACATTCACTTGGTCTAATTAAGTCAATTTTAATGTATACAAGTGCACAATGATTGAACTAAGGCAACCCCACACACACACCTTGCCTCCCGCTTGCCAATCAGTCTCTTCAATGGCTGCACCATGTATATGCCTAAGTACTTCATTCATTGATGAAAGAACAGCTCCCCCACCCAACCCATTAAAGCTGGTGAAATATTCACTTCATTTCCTATGGCCTTTCAAGTCTTTCTTGTGCAAGACTGTAATATGACCTACAGAAGGCTTGAAAGTGAGTATAATTCTTGTCCCCTAAACTTTCCAAACCCAAAATGTCCACTTGCAAATACTCCACATGTGGAATGGGATCTGGCCTCTCATTTATTCACTCCGCAAACATTTACTGAATGTCTAATAAAAGACAAGAATGATTCTACTTGCCTCAAGATTTTCACCGGAGAACCTGAAAATCCCTGCCCTTAGCCAGGCATGCTGTGCATGTCACCAAACCCCACACTTGTCAGGTAGGCAAGAAGATAGTTAAAAACCAACTCAAGTTGACAGTGAGACACTGACTTGAGGAAAAACTGAAAGAGAAATCTCTGCTTGGAAGGACATTTTTGCTTTAAAGAGTATGGAAGAAGAGGAGGGAGAGGAGGAGGAGGAGAGGAGGAGGAGGAGGAGGAGGAGGAGGAGGAGGAGGAAGAAGAACACCACCAAGAGTGCTCTGGAGATAACTTCACAGCCTACACGATGCTCTGGATAAAATGAGCCTGACAACAAACAAATGTTACCAGATGAAGACAAATTGGACTGCACCCCTTACAAGTGCTGGTGAGACTAATAAATGGCGCTATGTTGGAAAACAGTCTTCAAAATGTTAAACAGCAAATTGTCACCAGATCCAGCTATTCTATTCATAGGTAAACAACCAAGAGAAGTGAAAACATTCATCTATACAAAGAACCACATACAAACGCTCATCCAAGCACAATCCATAATAACCCAAAGCAGAAACAACTCGTCCATCACTCAAAGGATAAAAATGTGCTATATCTGTACAACGTAGAACCTTTCAACAGTGGAAAGAGATCTGGTACTGGTTATTAGAAGGATGGTCTTGAAAGCATCACGCTAAGTGGGCAATGTCAGTCATAGATAGATAGCACACATTTATAGCTAGGTATTTACATGAAATGTCAAGAACAGGCAGAGAGCAGAGCTGGAGAAGTGGGAGGGAGGGAGGAGTGTTAGTGGGAATGGGATTCCTTTCCAAGGTGATGGAATGTTAAGAATGACTTTGGTGCTCATTACAGCTTTTGAAAATTACTAAGACATTGTTGCAAATGGTAGCTGAGTGAACTACATGGTCTGTGAATCACCTCTCATCAAGGCTGTTGAAAATAAAAAAAAAACAGGTGCTGGGAGAAAGAGAAATGATCAAGACAGATCCCAGTGAGAAGGTAGCATTCAATACTGAATTTCCTGAAGGGAGAGAGGTGGCCAGTTAAAAGGGAAGGGATTGAGAGAGAGCCCTGTTTTGCCTCCCATTTGAAGACACCAGATTGTGAACCAGTATCCACTTCAGATGAAGGAGAATAGTCACGTGATCTTATTTACTATTTTTAAAAAAGTGATTAGGCAGTCTTATATCCTTTGGGTTCTGACTGTTTTATGGGTGAATCTGGGCAAACACTGGGAGAAGGAATAGCATGAGTGTCATAAGATTCCTTCCAAGAGGAGACACTTGGCAGTACATTGTATGTAGCCAGTGTCACTCCAATACCAGAGATCTGCATGTAAAAGAAAACAAAGCTATACATTAATATTACCAATAGTTAGAAAGTTAGCCAATAAAAATCTGGCAATGTGAGAGAGAGAAGAGAGAGAGAAAAGAGAGAGAGAGAGAGAGAGAGAGAGAGAGAGAGAGAGAGAAAGAAGAGAAGAGAAGAGAAGAGAAGAGAAGAGAAGAGAAGAGAAGAGAAGAGAAGAGAAGAGAAGAGAAGA
>NW_021604767.1:902135-909001 GCF_004785775.1 Grammomys surdaster
GAGAAGAGAAGAGAAGAGAAGAGAAGAGAAGAGAAGAGAAGAGAAGAAGCAGCAAGCATAATTCAGTGGAGTCCTACTCCAGGAATGCAAAAAACAGGTTCAATATTTAAAAATATAACAACATAACCAAATACAACAATACTCTAAAGAAGAAGGCTCAAGTGATATCACATTCATAAATACAAGAAAGAACCCTCAAGAAATCCAATGCTGGGGTTGCTCTTCCAGAAGACTTGGGTTTGATTCCTAGCACCCACACTGTGGCTCACGATTATCTGTAGATCCAGATTATCTGTGGATCCAGGGGATCCAGTGCTCTCCTCTATTGGTACCAAGCACACACATGCATGATACACAGACTTATGCAAACAAAATACCATACACATAAAACTAGATTAAAAAAAACAATATCTATTTGAATGTAACAAGTAGCTCAGAAAACCAGGAATGAGGAAGAACTCCTGCAAAAAGTCCACATACAATAAGCCTTCAGCAATCACACTTAATGAGCATTTTACCCTTAAGGCTGGAACCAGGAGAGGATGCCCTTTCCCACTATTCATTTCCTATTGGAGCAGAAATGCCAGCTAATGGGGAGAAAAGGTAAGAATCACACAGAGACAAAGTAGAAGGAAATGCAGCCATTTCTGTACATAGATGGCTGACTCACACAGTACTCCCCAAATGTGAATAGGATATAATCATGCATCTACAGATGACAATAAACAATAGAAATCAACATTTAGAAACATTTAAAAGTACATATCATTTTCAATAAGTTAAAAAAAAGAAAACACATAATTATAAACTTAACCTGGTCTTCTTAAACCTTCGAATGATGGGAGAGAAATAAAGAGTTGATTAAATGGAAAGGCACATCAGTTCACAGAGTAGATGATTCAAGACAGAGAAGGCATTGATCAAACACATCTAAAAATTGGTACAGATTGAATGCAATTCCAAAAACAAAACAAAACAAAATTCCACCAAGGATATTTTTAGACTATAAGTAAGCTGATTCTGAAATGTAAATGAGAAGGCAAAGAAAGTAGAAGAGTTAAAATAACTGCACAATGAGGAATGAAGCTGGAGAAACCACACTAATTTTCAGATGCCAGAGCTACAGTAACAAAGAAAGCCTGGTACTTATGAAGAAGCAGACACATAGATTAGGAGAACAGAACAGCGAGTCCAGAAATAGATTCACATATGTGGCCAATTAACTTTGCAAAGGTGCAAAAGCAAGTCAATGTGGAGATGAGCCTTCCCAGCAAGGAGAGCTGCGAGTCCCTCCATGGCATCCCAGAGAGAAAGAGAGAAAGGAGCACCGCCAGACTGGAGAACTTTTGATCTATAAAAGGCCCCGTGAAAAAAACAAAAGACAAGTTGAAGGCTGGGAGGAAACAACCAAACACTGCCAGACAGGGGCAATGTATCTAGAAAATATAGTCTTACAACCAAGCTGAGAGAAAACAAGCAGAACCATAAGAAAGCCAGAAGACTAAAACTGAGCTTTCTTAAGGAGAATTTTTGAAATTGTAGAGTGGTAGTTTAATGGAAAAAATAGATTATTTCAGCAAACAGGATGGAAATGGCCAAATCAAACCTCACACCTGATGTGAAAATTAATCCCAAAGTGACTTAAATATATATAATATAAAATGATAAAAGCTTCACAGAAGGACACGTAATTAGACATTTTTGTGACCTAAAGTGAAGCCAAGAAAGTTTGAGCCCATGAGTCGAAGCTGGTTTGAGCAAGGCAGTGAGGTCTCATTTCAAATACAAGTAATGACATCTCATAGAAAACAGAAGGGGTGGCAGCCAGAAGACAGGACAGAGTTGTTGACTAGGTAGACCTTCAGTTCTACAAGACAAAATGCCGGATACCTGGTTTCATAATCACCTAAAAGTATCTAACATGACTCGTGGAACATTTGAAAATAGTTAACATTTGATCATTGGTGCGTGACACTCTCTCAATCTGTAGCCCAGGCTGGCCTACAGCTGTACAGAGATATTCCCACCTCACCCTCCTGTGTGGAAGGATCACAGGTGAGCAACCATGCCCAGAGGAGATATGGGATTTTTTCACTATAATTAAAAATAATAACAACATCTCAGTGTGACAGTGATGTGGAACTGTTTTACATTGCTGGCACACATGGGACACTCTGGAAAAAGTTGTATATTGCTTCGATATTAAACACTTGACATTGGGCCCATTCTTACATATCCCCCAACCTCAACAAGAGAAAACTCTCATTCACAGAAACCTATATAAGAATTTTATAGTATCTTTAGCTGTACTTACTCCCAACTGGAACCGACTACTGTGTCCTTCCATAGGGAATGGCTAAGCAAATCATAGAATGACATCGTACCCTGAAATACCATCTAACAAAAAGGATGAAGGACATCTGTAGGATACAACTATCAGTCTCCAAAGGAGAGATGCCCATCTCCTAATTAGTACTGAATGCCATTGGGCTTCACTTTGTTTTGCTTTATGTTTTTTTTAAACTTTTAAGGTTAGTTTACAAAGACGTATGTTTCTTTCCAGCATGCTCACGCACTCTCTGCTCCTATCTGTTCTCCTTCTTTGCTGGCCTCTCTATTCCTCCTCCCCAACTCCAACTGCGCACATGCTTCTCCAATGAGTCTCCCTCTTTCAATGTCCTACACATGCATTCCATTACTCTCTGTATTCCAGACACCCATTAAGATATCTGCCTCACAAACCACTTTCTAAGTTTTGAACAACAAACATACACACACTCACATATATACAAAATTTAAAATTTAGGCCCCCCACATGAAAGAAGATATGCAGTATTTGTCTTTCCGAGTCTAGTATTCTTCTCTACAGTGTGTTTCTTTACCCTCTGATCCACTGATGGCCAGTTCCATCTACTCACTACTGTATATGGTGTATCTGTTAACATGGATGTGCAAGTCTTCCTTAGATTCCCTTATCCAAGACTGGTGCGGCTCAGTCCCATTTAGTCTTATTCTGAGGAGCCTCCATTTTTTTTTTTTTTTTTTTTTTTTTTTGTAGTGGCACAAGAGTCTACATTCTCACCATCAATGAGTAAGGACCCTTCTTTCCCCACATCCTTGCCAGCATCTATTGTCATTTGTTTTCTTGATAGCCATTCTGATTGGGTAAGATGGAATCTTAAAGCAGTTCTCATTTGCATTTTCCTGATGGCTAAGGATGTTGAACATCTTCCAAGTATTTTGCTGGCCATTCGCATCCTGGTTTTTGAGGACAATTCTATAGTTCATTAGCTCATCTTATAACTGGAACACTTGTGCTTTGGGTGTTTGGTTCCTGCTGTTCTTTATATAGCCTGGCTGTTAATCCCTAGCTGATGTAGGCAGCAAGGATGTTTTCCCCTATTCTGAAGGGTGCCTCTTCACTCTGTTGAGTTTCCTGCTCTGTCTTGAAGCTTCTTAATTTTCTGTAGTCCCACTTGTCAATTCTTGAGATTATTTCCTGAGCCATTGGAGTATGTTCAGAAAACTCTTGCCTGCTCCTGTGTATTCTGAAATGTTTTAGTGTTCTGCCTATGTTTTCCTTTAGCAGTCTCAAATTTTCAGATCTTATAACGAGACCTGTAATCCATTCTGAATTAATTGTTGTGCAGGATAGGAGATACTGATATAATCTTTTGTCTCACATATGAAAATCCAGTTTCCCCAGCACTACCGGTTAAAGCAGCAGTCTTTTCTGGATTTTTTTTTTTTTTTACACAGCCTTGTTAAATATTAGCTGGCTGAAACTGTGTGGGTTTATTTATGGCCTTCTTGGTCTTAATGAGTTTGTTTTATGTGTCAGCACCATGGTATTTGTCACTCTTGCTCTGTAATATAATTGGATTTTTTTTAGAAAACATGTGTAGGTGTGTGTGTGTGTGCATGTGCATTTGTGTGCACATATACACATGTGTGGGCACAAACACTTGGGTATGTGTATTTGAGTGTAGGTGCCTGCAGAAGCCAGAGGAGGGATCTGAATCCTTTGATGCTGTAGTTACAGGTGGCTGTCAGCCACCTGATGTGGTGATGGAGAGAGAACTCCAATCTTCTGCAAGTTGCAGGAGCAGTATGTGTTATTACCTCTGAGTCATCTCTTTAGCCTCCTCTATTATAATTTGAGGTCAAATATTGTGATACTTAAACCATTGTTGTTTCTGCTAAGGATTGCTTTAGTTATCTGGGGCCTTTTTTGATTCTGTATGAATTTTAGAATTTTTATGAAGAATGCATTAATGCTATTTTTTTAAAAGCCAGAGTGAAAATCAATAAAGAACTGACCTATGTCAGCCAAAGTGTAGTTGGGGAGGTTAATTTACACACAAAAGGCAGCATAGGGAAGAACTCGTTGTGGAGCAGGGAGTTGGCATTGATGCATCCTAACTGTGGAAGTGGTTGGGCAAGGCTATTCATATATTAAGAAAATCTTAGAATTGAACCACAGACAGACAGACAGACAGACAGACAGAGATGTGCTTTTCTTTTCTTTTGAATATCCTCGTTGGAAAGGCCATGGTTACACATTCAGTGACTGATAGTCACTATTGTCAGGAACCTTTGCACATTTGTGCTTCCAAAAGCCACACTGCAGTTGATTCTAAGATCTCAGAGACACATACTGTCATGGCCACAGGGATTAAACATCTCTTCCTGTGGAATCAAGGTTCATTGAGCTGCATCAGCAAGAGAGACAGAGTAGAAAAAACATTTCTGAACCAGACAAAAATACCATGTGTTTCCTAGAAGGTTATGAGTTTGATATGGCTAGCCCAGATCAGTGTTCAGAGGAAAGCCCTGTTCCTAAGGGAGACTCACAGGGAAATGTTTCTAAGAGGCTGCCCAAACCATCCCCCACAACTAGGAAATGTACAGTTTGGAGATCATTAAAGGAGATTTTTTGGCTATGACTGTTACATCCCCCCCAGACCCAAAAAATCCAATCCATCTATATAGTCTTCTGACTGCAAGGTAAAGTTGGGAAATGCTGCCCTTTGCTCTCAACTGAAAAGGATGAAAGCCATCTAGGAGTAGAAAACTAATGTGGGTAAGGAACGATGAAGAGAGGTGCTCAGGGATGAAAGGAATCAAACTTCAGTCTCGCCACTGAAGGGAGAGACAGGCCCCTCGGAGGAAGAGAGCTCATAGACTCGGTTCCTGGGACATGTGCAACAGGTGATAGACACAGATGGAGAAGAGACAGGCATCCCAGAGACATAAGGCCCAGCTCTCACTAGACACAGTGCTGGCACCAGATGCGGTAACTACCAGGTGACTGAGTGTCACACACTGTGGATGTTCAACTGTTGGAGATGGTCATTCTTATGATGAATGCTGAGTCACGTGCTAACACGGCTGGCGATGGAAGGGTGTGTACGTGATCCCTAACTCACATGATGACTCACAGGATTTCTCGTGGGCCTTTTCTTTCCAGTGATATCTCCTTGACCCATCCATTCTCAGTTATGATCTCCCTCTCACTTTCCTCTTCCAATACTTTGCCGTATTTTTCTCTGCTCGCTTCTTGATATACTGCACACTTGAGTTTACTTTCTGTTTCCTACCCTACTAGCCTATAAGGCAAAAGAGAAGGCATTTCAATCTCAAGGGCATCACCATACCACCATGATCTGTACAAGTGCCAGGCACAGCAGAGATGGAATTGCTCAGTGACCCTTCCTCAAAACAATGAGTCCTGCCTAAGGAACTTTCTAGTTACTGTGTGCCCATTGCTTGGTTTTATGTAACTCCACTCTGCTATAGTAAATTGGGAAACAGGGCAGATTCTGTTTTGCTCTTCCAATATGGTATGGCGATGACAGCACGTCTACTTTCTTAGTGGAATACAAGAGTTTAATAATCAAAACGCTTTCAGGTACTTATACTGCGAGAGCAGGCCTTAACAAGTCCCATCTCAGAGAAATCCGTTCACTTCATCCTTCTCGGCAGATATGGAAAATAATCCCAGGCAGCAATATTATGCTTCCATGGTTACGGACAATATTATGCTTTTCTAGGAGCAAACATAATTTTGATCCTTGCCAACGGTGTTTCTGAACGTGCACAGCTGCAATCAGGTCAGCCAGGCAGAACTGAAGTAATTTAGTCAGACCAAATCCATCTTATAGGAAAAGCAAGCCAATGAGGCAAACCTGTGTGTTAGTGACACCTACCGAGGGCTGATCTTTACTGATCTGTGCAGGAAGTTACCTTACAGGGATACAATGTAAAGAAAGTGTTAGTGGGCTGAGTGCTGGCCGAAGTGCCTTTTTGCTTCCGGACTCTTATTTCCATAGGAAAGCGGGCTGACTGTCCTGGGCCAAGACTTCTCACTAGTAGAAGTGGGTAACACGTCACCTGGACTTCACATGTCGCTTTCATGTCTCAGTGAGTCAATCTGACTGGAGTTCTCGGAGCAGAATGTGGTCTATAGCAACCATCAATGAAAACTGTTATTATTGTTCGGTTCTGTGGAGCACTTTCAGTGACCAACTTTTGCCAGATGGATCTTTGCAAGTTAGTCTGATTCCTAGAATGCTGTAGCTTGCAATGGCTATCTAACGATCTCAGCAGGTATGCCTTTGCCATTACTGACAGCACGTGCCCACCACGGAACTCAGGGAGAGAAAGCCTTAATTTTCTTTATCTTAGGAGCACAATCTAATTTTAAATAAGGGTAAAAAGGTCAGGACAGAAAAATGTACCATAAATATTTTCTTTTATTTTCTCCAACCCCCTCCCCTTCCCCCCTCCTCCCTTCTCTCCCTCTCCCTCTCCCTCTCCCTCTCCCTCTCCCTCTCCCTCTCCCTCTCCCTCTCCCTCTCCCTCTC
>NW_021604767.1:909401-930981 GCF_004785775.1 Grammomys surdaster
CCTCTCCCTCTCCCTCTCCCTCTCCCTCTCTGTGTGTGTAGATGGAGTTTTCTTATATAGCTCAGGCTGCAGAGTACATGCTTCAATGTACATGCACACAGTGCTTTCAGACATTCCCTCCCAGAATTTCCTGTGTCTCCTTGTGTCACTGAGCTGTACCTGATCTAGAGATAGGTGCTGAGTGTGGGAGAAAGTGGAAGCCGCAGGTGCCACGTGTTTTAGACCTCTTGGCTTTGATGGTAACATGATGCAAAGGTTGGAGGAATAACTGTTTAGATAGAGTGCTTGCTTGCATGTCTAACCTTGGGGAGGCACAAACGTGTTTAAAAATCCAAGGCCTGTGGATATAAATTAGTGGCAGGGTGGTTGTCTAGCACATGGAGGACCTGGTTTCCATCCTTAGGACTGAAAGAAATAAACAAAAAACCAAAGATGCAGAATCTATACTTGTATCCCTTTCCCGAAAACAAAACAGGGAGACAATTAGAAAGGAAAAAATATAAATGGCATTTTGAATAGTAAAGCCATGGAAGGGAGACAAGCTTGATTTAGGCCAGAGTGAGGAAGGCCTACTTTCCAAGATGAGACCCAGGAGAAATGGGTATGAAAGGGGTTTTGGAAAGGAGCAATCACAGAACTCCTTTGTTAGTCCAATCTGTGTAAGCTGTGGGGTTCACACAACACCAACCCAGACTAATGAATACTTTTCAGAATGTGTCAGCCATGAAAATACACTCGACTAGGGATGAAAAAGCAGGGTGTTCTCCTTCGTGAGAATGAGTCAGAGCTATGGGTAAATTTCTGCCCAGGAACAATGGCAAGAAACTGGAAGTCTGTGTACACACATGATCTGTCCCATAGATGAGGTGTTTCTTTGGGCTTCAAAGGAGCATTCCAATGCATGGGGGACTCAGGACCACTAAAACAGACAGGGGTTGGGAGCATGTGCAGTCCAAATGGCATTTACACAGTCATGTTAAAGACTATCCACTGCTAACTAAACACCCTCATGGATGGGAAAGGCTGTGTATAGTCAATGACTATGGAACACACGTGATGTCAGGCGAGGATGCTCAGGGACTGATGCTCAATAGTTACTTTTCTCTAAAGAAATTCACTGTTTTTCCCAGGCTCACATGCTGTAGACGACCCTGCTGGACTACACATGGCCTAGATCACATTCTAACAGCCTGGCTTTGCTATTTGAAATCGTTTTTAAAAAGAAGATAGCATTTTCTTGGTTATTTTGATTTTTCGGTTCCATCTCTCCTCTCAGCCTTTTTGGTTTGCTTAAGCTTCATGGATACTTTCTTCAGGTCTTAACAGAAATTAAAGCCTTAAAATAAACATACAAGTATGCAGAGGGCTATTTCATAATTGGAATAAATAACAAGGAAAGAGGAAGAAATCCTCTGTACATGTCCTTTCTAAGAAGGGGCATGTTAGTAGCTTCAGATCTACATAACGGGCAACAAAGATAATTGAGAGCCTCTCGTCTCCCTCAGCATCTTAATGTTGTAGTCCAAGAGACTTGCTCCCATCTTGAGTAACCATGGTAACTTGCAGAGCCAGACTCTAGCAACACTTGGGGAAACATGAGAGGAGCACTTCAGAAGGGCAACCTGGTTCCACCCACTCTTGAAAAACAGGGATAACAAGATGCCTAGCCAGGCACTATAATACCACGAGTCTTCTGAAGCCCAAGTACAGAATCAGGAAGGAAAACACGTTAGAATCCAGCTCATCTAATTCCTTAGATTTAAACAAAACAAAACAAAACAAAAACCAACCAAACAAACAAAAACAAAAAACAGGATCATCTAGTGTTTGGTAGAAAGGAAATCACTTCCTGGTCCTTGCTCAGCACAGAGCCCACCATCTCCCACTGGTTTTTCATCCAGGAAGCCCCTAGACACAGTAAAGGTCTCAGTACCCACTGCTCCCAATCCAAGTCTCTATCATTTTTCTACATTTTGTCCCTGTGGTATAAAGAAGGACAGTAAAACTCATGAGCCTACTGTCTACAAATGTCAAACTCCCAGCAATCTTCTTTTCTTCTGGGATTTTACAACTTCCCTCCTCCAAGACAATTCTGAAAGTATTCTCAGATATCATTTTTGTTCATCAGACAGCAAGTACTCAACTTTTCTACCTGGAAGTACAGCAGAGACACTTGTCTCCAGGGAGCTCTGCTGTCCCTGCTGCACACATTTGTGCTGTGTCTAGTATTTTCTATTCTGTTTCACAGTGCAAGGACACCAGGGCAGTCTTAGGGAGGCCCGTAAGATCTGCTCCGTGATCCTGCACATGTGCTGATGTTTGCAGACTAATGTGATGAGAGATTTTGATAAATTGTTTTGAACAGTAATCATGACGCAGGCTGGACTTATATCAAGAGATAAATGTCTTTTGCCCTAAAACAAAATTCCATGGACACCTACCATTTGTTTAGAGTGAGCTTAGAATCAAAACCAGTTTCCCCCACAAGTCATGTGAAAGGTACCAACCAATGAAATTCTTTTGATTGATTTTTTTTCATACAGGGGTCTCTTTTTCTCATCCATTCTTTATATATAATTTTATATGCATTAGTCTGAGGGTATCAGATCCCCTGGAGTTACAGACAGGTGTGAGCTGTCATGTGGGCCCTAGAAATTGAACCTGGGTCCTCTGGAAGAAGAGCCAGTACTCCTAACCTCTGAACCATCTCTCTCTTCATTTCATCTGTTCTTTTACTGTGATATAGGGTCTTGTTATGCAGCCCAGTCTGGCCTTCTGTTCACAGTTCTCCTGTCTCACCTTCTGATGGGTTGGGGCACATGCCATCATGCCCAGTCCAATGAAATACTTGATGTTCAATAAATCCACAAAGTAAATGACAACGGGATAATTTCCCATCATCTTTCCTAAAACAGAGACTACTGTTTTGTTCTAAAGACACAATGGGAATTTAAAATTAAAAGTCAACACGCCATTTTGTTCAGTCATTTAAATTTTGTTTCTGGAAAAACTACAACAAAGAAGACTTTTTTTTTTTAAGTTCTAAGCCAGGCTTGGTGGCACATGTCTTTAATCACTAGCATTAATCATTCAGCATTTAGGAGGTGAACTCAGAAGGATCAGGAGTTCAAGGCTAGCCATGGTGTGACTTCAAGGTCAGCCTATAACAAGATCCTGCTCAAAGAAATATATAGTTTTAATTAACAGATATGTCTCTCCTAGTAGCAATAGGTAGACAGCACACAACTCTGTGTATATGAAAAAGCAGGTGTTTGATGCCTCTACGCCCACAGATACCATCTCCATCCCCAACTTTCTACTTTACCTCTACTTTTTCATATGTCGGGATCTATATGAATTTTAAAAAATGTATTTTAAATTAAGGCTACATTAGAAAGCCAAAGTCAGAACAAAATTAGGGATAGTCAGAACTGTTGGATTGTTTATCCTTAAGTGAAGTAGTTTCATTTTAAATGCAAATACATATTCTTTCAGAAAAGGACTCATAAAATATGTGATTCATCTGATTGAAAACATTAGCCATTTATCATTTTGCAACTGTGATAGCGATCATACCTGCTGAGGTCTCTCTAAATTTGTCACTGGTCTTCTTTTTCCTCCATTTCCAAGGCTTGAAGATTTTACCAATGGTGGAGAGTTTCCCCTTTCTCTTGAAGGGAGGTGTCTGGGAACCTGCTGGGGGGCCATCTGAGTTTGCTATGGATGCTTTGTCTAGTCCGTCAACTGTATAAAGAAAAATCAAGTTAGAGAAAAGTTGCAATGAAAGTCTGAAACAGCACTATCTGTCTTTTCTTGGACTGTTAACAGCAACTTTCCTGCACTCTTTGGAATCTCACATAAAGTCTGTTTTGTCCCATTCTGCAGCTGGTAGGACTCCCTTGATATCAATCAGGGAATCAATCAATCATGAGTTATAGTCCCCCTAGGCAATCATTTTTGGGAAACAGAAGAGGAACAAGAGACTTACATAATAGGGCCAGACAAATAAAGAGCTGTGAACCACAGCCAAGACCCTCTGCAACAACACATCAGTACACATCAGAGCAGGAGTTGAGCTCTCTTGCTATCCCTGCAATAGGATGCTACTCCACAGATCGTTTGACATTCTCAGCAAGGACGTCACAGTCATGGTGCTGTGAAAACCATGGTTTCTCCTTCACATAATAAAGTGTGTGCTAGGAGGCTAAACTCTATTTGTATAATGCTAGCACTATTATGTGCCTCTGTTACAGCAAACTGTCAGTCTCGAATAAACTGGTAGCTATTGTTAACAGCAAAACTCTGTGGGAAATGTGGGCACAGCATGTGACAAAACATTATCTTCATATGCCTTCAGTATTTTATTATTCAGAGAGAAAAAAAAAACACACTCTGAAGTTGCCTTACACTAAATTCCAAACAGAAAGGACATAATAATGACCTATATCATCCCAACTCCAAATTTTAGTGGCAAAAAACCTAGACAATGACAGCCAATGGTTTTACTAAGTCTTTTTTATAAAATGGGTATTTGGACAAATACACAATCAGTTCAAGTCAACAAAACGTTAAGCGTTGAATCTAGGTGGCAGATTCGTTCAAATCTTTCATCTTCTCTGAAGTTTCAGAAACTTTTATAATAAAATATAAAGCGGGAAAATAAATACAAGTAGAATTTTCATAGCCAAATCTTCCTCTAAGTGTAAGATTGGATGGATCCCTGTTCCTGTTAAACCCATTCGTACAAACAACTTGAGTTCATTTCAGAAATACCATGCTGAAAAGGCCACATGAAGAGAGAATGCACTGTGTGGTTCCATTTTTTATCAATATTTCAAATAGGCAAAAGGAATCAGTGGCAAAATAAAACAAAGGAAAAAAAAAGAAATTCAGTAGCATTAACTGAAGAGACAAAACTGGGAGAGACAGAATTTATCTCAAAATTGGATGGATTATAGAAAACTGGTCACATATCTCTACGATTTTTTTACATTTTACTTTATGCAAAATTAAACTTAGAAAACTCACAGAGTGGAGTCTGACTGATATGCATGCTGAAGTGATTACAGATGAATTGTGCTGACATCCATCAAAGACAAAGGAATGGATAGATGGTGCGGTGGCTTGAATAGCTTTGGCCCCCTATAGATTCATGTGTTGAATGTTTGGCCCATAGAGAGCAGCACAATTAGGAGGTGTGGCTTGTTGGAGTAGGTGTGGCCTTATTAGGTGGAGTGTGTCACGGTTGGGGTGGGCTTTGGAGCCTCTTCCTATGCTCAGTCTCCGCCCGGTGTGGAAGAACGTCTCCTCCCGGCTGCTTTTGGATCAAGGTGTAAAACTCCTCAGCTCCTTTTCCTGCACCATGTCTGCCTGTACACTGCCATGCTTCCCTTCCCGCCATGATGATAAAGGACTTGACCTCTGAACTGTAAGCCAGCCCAAATGAAACGTTGTCTTGACAAGAGTTGCCTTGATGAAGAGTTGGTCATGATGTCTGTTCACAGCAGTAAACACAAGCTAAGGCAGATGAAATGAACAGATGAAAAAACAACCAAGCATAGCAAACTGCTCAGTTGTTAAAGCTCTGTGGTGAGGAGTCGAGGTCTATGATGAAATGTTTTCATCCTCTGTATAGTTCTGAAATTTTTCATAATAAAAACTATCTGGGGAAGGGACAAGGAATAAGAAACTTCAAAAGCAAACATTTCTTCTTCAAGGGAGATATTTTTACTCCTATTCCTTTTCTTAAGTATAAACTTGAAAAACAACTGCAACCCTGTGTGCTACTGGTTTTTAAAAAGATGATTATGAAGTGGAGAGAAAGCAGACCACTGTAAGATCTCAGAATCCCCAAATCTGGGTGCTGTGGGGACTTTAGCTTCATCTTCTTCTTAGCTGAAGAAATTAACAAACCAGATAGAGCAGTGGCATGGGCCAAAAGGCCTCAACAAAAGCCTGCTCTTTGTACCTACCATACGGGGAAAAAAGACAACCTGGGAAGACAGAAAAGTTTAGACCACAACTATTGTGTTCTGGCCAAACACCACAGAGGAAAATGTGATCATACATGCCAGCAAAAGCTAAATACGGGAGCAACGAGGCTTTCACTCTCGAGCCTCCAGCAAGGAGTCTGATGTCTCTGCCAGAGCCATGCTAACAGAAGACAAAACAAGAAGACCTTCATGCCTACTAGCAGGTAAGGAAGCATCCTCCACAGTGCCAGTGGAAACTATGTGTGGAGCCTACATATTTACCCCATGCAGCAACTGGGGCTATGTTAAACCCTGTCCACTGGGCATTCTACCCCTGCTAGATACTAATGAGGACCTTCATATAGAGGGCGTCAACATGAACCTGGATTTTCACCTCTATGCACGAGTGGCAAGCTGGCACTCACTGCTCACTTGCACAAGTGTTAGATGAAGTCAATAGAAGCAGAAGGTTGAAATAAGAGGTGGACTCTCATGACATAATACATAAAAAGTTAAAATTGTGGTTTTAAAAAAAATCCCCTGACATATGAAGAGCCAAGAAAATTCCAAACGGAATGAACAACATCAATCAATAGTTACAACATGGAGACCACTGAATCTGCATGCATTTTCCTTCCAATGGCGAGTCCTGTTCTTCTCTGTCTACTCTGATCCCAGATGCCACCTAGGCAGAGGTACCATGGGCTTCTGTAAGTGACCCTAGCCCACTTGCAGCCAGACTCCTACAGAAGGAGACATGGAGATGGGATTCTGTACCCTAAGTCAAAGGGAAGCCCCAGCAGAGAAGTAAACCCTTCACCTCTACGCCTGTTCAGCTGCCTACTATGAGCTACAGGACAAGGCACTGAGGAAGCAAATGTGTGCTTTTTCTTCTTCACGAGGCTTGATATTTGGAAAAGATGGATTTTGAACAAGTTGGCTGTTGTAAACTATAGAAGAGCTGACTCGTGCAAACAGAGGAACTAATGTTTCCGTCTGAGATTCATCTCTGTGGCTACAGACCAACACCAAGTTTGCGCTTACTTTCTTACACTGGAGAGGGAACCCCATCATCCAGACCACATAGGTGGTTCTTTGGCACACCATAAAAATTGAGATGTCCATCCGAACCAGTGAAGCCTGGTCTACTTTACACTTGTAAGCAAAAATGGATAAAGTTAAAAAAATGCAGCAATTTACTTGATGACAAAGATTCACAGGTGAAGTGAAATGGTTGATGAATTAACAAAACCAAAACTACTGTGTTAAATTCATGACAGCATAAGGAATGATTAACACCATCTTCTCTCTTGTACCTTCAGTCCTATCTTTATCTCAAGTACCAAAAGTAGAGGCCTGTGCCAGCAGCCACAGGGGTGTGTGCACATGCATGAGTGTGCACATGCACATGCTTGTATGTCTCCCTGGCAGAATGAATCTACTTGTTTTTAGAACTGGTAGACTCTTACTTAAAATCACCCTTACTGTTAGACACTGTATGATGGCACAGTTGGCCTTTGAGATTCTCTTAAAGCATGACAGAACACAGAAGTATGGGCAGAATAAATCTTTTCCAGGAACCTAAAAATTGGGAGCACCACTGATATTTCTATGCTTCTTCCTTTGAACAAACTCATCATCAAAAATCCCTCTGAAATTTTCTACAAATTCTTCCATCTAAGTCCAATAGAGCTTGCATTTACACACGGAGGAGGGCTGTACCCGATTTAGCTGTTTTCAATATTAATCTTCACATACTTTCCTGTTGGGTTTTTTTTCCTCTGCTCTTCTTATATATATAAGAGATCTGGTCTATGTAGACCAGGCTGGCCTTGAACTCATAACCCTCTTCCCCTGCCTCCTAAGTGCTGGGCTTACAGGAGTAGATCACAAGCAATAATAGTCTACTTTCCTGTTAGTCATCACCTTCTGGTTCATACTAGAGACTTACATTTTTAAATGTAGCACGTTCTGAAACGCAGTCTTGTGCTCCCTGGATGTGGAGATTTTACATGTGAGCTATTTCCTAGAGAAGTCAGCCCACACCACTGGGCTTCCTCACATTACCAACTGGTAAGGCTTCAAAGAGCACATGCAGTCTTTATTTTAAATTAAACAGAAACTCAAGCAAACTTAGCACAGCCATGACCATATAACTCAAAAAATAAATGAAGCTTCATAATTACTACATTAAAATTGTGAACTTTGGTGTTCTTTCCTCTGAGACCTAAGAACAGACAGGGCTTCTTAGACAGGGCCAACTATTTAGTGCAAGAGTTTATAGGTCTTTAAAAACAATATTTAGTGTTTTATGATATGTCAGACACCCGTTTTCCACACACACAATCATTTCAGTCACTGAGAAAATGAGGCACAGTATTCCATTCATAAATCTAGTAACTGAAAGGTCACTCAGAAAAGAGCCCCAGTGAAAGATCTGGTGCTGACTTGGGGCAAGCTGGCAGCCACCTTGTGAAAAAGTCGTTGAAAAAGATGGTCTCAACTTTCTCTAAATACTCTTAAATACTTGCAGGTGACGTTGACTGCATTTATAAAATCCAGTAATAACAAAACCAGACAGAGATCATATGTGCTGTTTACACTTTACTAAGCCCACACTTTTGAGGAAGTTAAAAAGCAAAAACAAAAATACGCAAATCAAACCTTTATTCCCTTAAAATATGGCTTCAGACATCTTTCCTTTCGTGCACACATGTGTGGCCATTCAATCATTATGATTATATTAAAATTATCACAATAGAGTTTTACTATGATTTTTTTGTGTTTCCATTTCAGTTCTACCACTAACTTTTACAGTCACAGAAAAGACAAGTGTAGTGCAAAAGGAAGATTTACTATACCTCCCCCATTTACAAAGAGCATAGGGAAGATTTAACTACACCCCTGCAATGAAGTGAAGCAATGGCCTTGTACATGTGTCATACATGAGGGCAGACCTATAGAACCAAGTGGATAAAAAGGTCACAGTCAATGGAGGCTACAAGCAACAAGACATCCATGATGACAATGTATAAGGTAGCCAATGGGCTATCCTTGACCCATTAATCACAATTTACATTAGTTTGAACCAAATCTCTTCCCTTCTTTGGAAGTAAGATGATTGGTCTATGAAGAAGAGGAAAAGAATCAACTATAGGACATCCCATCTGGGCATAGGCTAGAAAGCTCTGTATGTATATGGTAAGATGCTACACAAGTAAGCAAGTAGATGGCTGATGGTGGGAGTTACAGATAGAGAAGTGGAAATATAGAATGTTCTACACGACATCAATGACAGTTGGGACCTTAACTGCATAAACTCACGTTGTGCAAGCTAGGCAGACAGGAAATAGATTACCAGCATGGACATACACACTGCCAGGCACTCTCGTATGTTCTTTCTTGGTTCCTGATAGTGTTCTTCAATAAAGGGAAAATCAAGAAGTCCATTCTGTACAGAAATGGTTACTTCTGGGGTTGGGACACAGAAACATTAGATGAGCCTTTAGCATCTTATATTGCTAGGAGGTAAGAGGATACTGTAAACAAACTGAACAGTGGATGTCAGAGAAACATGGGCAAGAACACAAAGGAGATTCAAAGCCAAATGTTTGAATAATTTGAGCAAACTAAATAATATAGTACTAACTTATAACCCAAAATATAAAATAAATGTCTGTGGTTCCACACTTACACAAATAAATATTAAATAAATAAATATAGGACAAAAGGAATCTGTACAGATGAGTTTATCTTCCCATGGCTTAAATGCTACCACAGTGCACTTCCTTCTAAAAAGTAGAAGTGTGGGACTTCATAATAAAGGCCACTGAATCACCTCACCCAAGGTGAGCAAGGTCATTGTCATCTATGATATTGTGCTTACAGTGGCATCCTTCATATGTTGTGATCGATCTGGATCTTCAAAACTCACGAGCCAGAGACATTATGAGAACATGTCAGAGGAGGCCAAGTTGAGGGACATGTCTGATATACCTGACTGATGGACCTCAGACAAACAAGGTAATTAAAAACAAATGGAGTCTGAGTAACTGACAGTGAGAGGCCATGACATGGGTCTTTAGTGGGATCCTCCATCAAACACAGTGACACCAAGGAAACACTGTTGAGATTTTAATAAACTGTAGTTTGTAAGAAGGTGCCACTGTCTGTCCTTTGGTTCCAATAAGTTTATTACATACACCAGAGACTAAGAGCAAGAGAAAATAAATACAGCAGCATATGAGAATCTTTCCACACTTTCTGCAAATCTAAAAGTATTTTATTTTATTAAAAAAATACATGTCCATGTCTGTATGTTTCAATGTGTGTGGTGTGCACACCTATGCACCCACTTGCAGACCTGAGGTGGACACTGGGTACCAGGCTCCATCTATCTCTATCTTATTCTCTTGAGCCAGGGTCCCTCCTTGAGCCTAGGGCTAGGCTGACAGCCAGCAGCCTTCAGTGGTCCTCCTATCTCTGCTCATCACAGTACTAGGGGTCCAGGCACAAACTATCACGTCCCCTTTTTTTGTGGATGCTAGAAGTTCAAACTCAGTTCCTCATGCTTCTGTAACAAATAATCTTACCCACTGGGTCCCAAATCCAGAACTATTCTAAAAGACAAGTCATATTTAATGTATCATAGTCACCCACGAGGTAAATAAACTTAGAGATCTGTATTTTTAGGGTCCTTTCTGCTCTAAGAGGCATGGAAGGGTGCACGGAAGGTTTCTGCCCCTTAGGATTTTTGGGAAATAACATTTTCCAGTTGTCCATCTTCCTTCCCTTCCCTAATACTTTCACTTCACAGTATTTTGGCACTGAGGGTATTTAAAGACGTTCATTATGCTATTTCAGCATGTTTTAGTACATGACTTACTCAAATTAAGTGGTAGTCAATATTTTCTATGAGTGGAGAATGGGGCCACTGTCCACACCACATCAGGAGTACTTACTCATAGTCATAGGGAGGCCAGATACAGAGGGGAGAGTCCAAACTCATCCCCCAACACAGCGCGCATACCTCTAATGCAAGGAAGGTTGTCACATATAGTGGATACAGAGTGACAAATTCAGGATAAAAAGTTTCCCTGTCCTTTATTTTTAAGTCACTGAGGTCATTTTAATGATAAACTGTTGACACTCAAAGGCAAATTCAAAGGGCTTAAGTTTATTCTGTAACAATCAAGCACCTCCTTTCCCATGATGAGAGAAGAGTCGGACAACTAAGGAAAAGAAAGCCTGAGGTTCGTGCTTCTGTCCCTAGGCTCCTGAGAAGCAGAGAGCACGAGCTATTTATTCATTGGCCCACATTGGGTTCTTTTGCTCTCCCAACAGCCAGAAGTACTGAGTGCCCCAGAGATGGAGAACTGACCTGGGATCGGGCATTCGGTGTGCACGTTTACGTTCACAGACAAAGATTAAAAAAGATATTGAGTAAGTAATATAAAAGTTACTCTGCTGCAGTAACACAAGAGTTAAATGTCAGAGTTTGGATTTTAAGTCATAGCCAGCTGCCTCTAACACTAGTAATCCCAAGCAGTTTCTTACAAGGAAAGCTGGCTTTAATTCAGCACTATGTACCTGGAAAATCCAGGGAGATCACAGAGCCAATAGAGCCAGCTTCTTGCTCACTCTCTGCTGAGGAAGCAGACATAGCCAGTGGGCCATGCAAACCAAAACCAAAAGTGGACTCACAGGAGGAAGGAACCAGCTCCAGTTGAGTGTGCTGGGTGTGTTTCTTAGGAAGGGCTGTGACCTGGGGTCATTAGATGAGGGAACAAATACCCTGCAGGGAATGATTCCAGGATGGCTGAGCTTTTAAACGAAATGCAATGCAAATTCGAAGCTTCTTGCAATTGCTGGGCTGCGCTCGCAATAGACACATGAAGCGTATTTATGGGAAAATATGAACAACTTATAAGGTAATGTTTTTGACCAAATGAAATGATCAAATATGAAGTGTTCAAAGATAAACAGGAGTGTTTTGAACATCACATAAACTGCAGATGCAAAGTGTCGGTCATCTGATTCCTAGTCAGGAGACTTCCCCTCCACCAGGCTGTCTGCATTAGAGTATCTGAGCATATCCAGTGAACGAGAGGCATCTCCTGGTATCTCTCAAGCAGCCAACTGTAAACTAGAAAGCAAAGCAGGCATTGCACAACCAGGATAGCCAGTAAATCTTGGTTACTGTTCTGGATTTTGATCACAAAATTGGGCTGGTGAACTGCAAGCCAGAAAGAGGTCTGGACCCCAGACCAACTCAGCTACTTCAGCAGGAGCCTTGCAACCTTGAGTGAGGACCCCGATTTTTCAACACTGTAAGTTAGGAGACTGGGCTAAGTGATCTCACGGTGCCTCTCCAGCTACTCAGGGTTCTCTTGGTTCTCAACTTGCTTTAGCTGAGTCACATTGACGACCAGCTCTGAGTGCCACAAGGAACTCAGTGTATCACTCATCACTACAGGACAGGGAATAGGTCCTATTCACCTTGTTGCATTTAATCCAAGAGGAAGGGGAAGCCCAGAGAATCAGGTAACTTGTCCAAAGTCATACAGCTGCAAAGACAGAGCTCTGGTTTGCCTCCAGAATGTTCTTTACATAAAACAGGGAGCGCTGTTGTGTGTGAGAGTAGATCTCTGTTTCAAAAGAATGTAGGATATAAACTCAGAGAGTGCATCAGAACTCGGTCTTGCCCTCAGCCATGTGCTTGGACTTGTCCAGAGTTGGGGAAGGTACTGTTTCAATCTCTCAAAAAATGTCCCATGCCAACACAGTTCACTCACACTTGTTGCAGGCACAGTGTAGTGCCAATTTAATAGACATTTTTCTCTTCATTTTCCATTGAGTCTACTCATTTCATTGTACAGAGAATCATTATTTACCATAAAATTAATTCTAAAAATTCAATACTATAAATTTTTAAACTTTAAAAAAAAAAACAAAACAAAAACAGAAGCGGCCATTCCTTCTAAATTCCCAAAGGGAAATGCTACTAAAAACTTCCATCTGCCTGTTAAGCACTGACAGAAAATTCCAGAGTTTAAACTTGTGGCCCAGCGTGTAGGATAGTCTGTTTGTGCAGCTGTGTGACATCCTGATTCATGGACATGCACGGCATCCCCAAGACTTGCTACAGGATATTTCACAGATTAAATAAAGTCATTCATGTATGGGGACTAAAGGAATTCTGATGGCGCGGGCAAAGGGTCATTTTGCGAATGGAAAAAAAGAAATCAACTTTAATTTAAAAAAGTATTTTAATATTTGAAAACCATTACAACCAGTATAAGCAAAGGTTTCTTTTCCAACAGATGAGGAGTTTGTATGGGAACAAGAAGTTAAAGGAATGAAAACTAAGACAGGAACCAACCAGTCTGACCTTGCTTCCCTCAGGCTCTTACCATCTCCTAAAGCAACTCCAGAGTCTGGAATGAATGAAGGGTTGCTATGCTTGGGAAAAGGAAGAAAAATTCTGCATATTGTTTGTGGACAATCTGCCAAGTAAGACAGAATTTCACCTCATTGGTTTGAGGATAATGATCACCCTGTTTAGGCTGAGCACACACAGATGGATGAAAATTAGGGGAGAAAATGAAAGGTCTTATATATAAACTATTAAGCTAAAAAATGTAGCCCTGGTGATGTGGGTATATAATCACAGATATACAGGAAGCCAAGAGGATTTCAAGTTCAAATTCTTGCTGGGCTGCAGACTGAATTTAATAGTAGTCTGGATGATTTGGTGATACTTTATCTCAAAATAAGAAGTAAATAAAAAAGGACTAGGGAAGGGACTGGGGAAATTGCCCAGTTAGTAATGTGCTTGCTAGACAAGTTTGAAAGCCTGAGTTTGGAACCTCAGTACCCACATCAAAAGCTGGGTGTGACAGCAGCTCTTTATCCCAGTACTGGGGAAGTGAAGGCAGAGGACTTCTGGGACTTGCTGGATAGCTTAGCAGAATAGTAAACAGCAACATAGCAGAAGCAATAGAATAGAAGATTTCTGAAGGGAGGGATTTGACTCGTTCTTTTATTGTAGTTCAAGATTTCATAGGCATATCAAGTTTGTGACAATAATTAAAATATATAAATTGTTTGCAAACATTTATACATCAGTTGGTTCTTCGTGAAGGTGGTCTCTATACTCAGTGAGAGACTGTACCAAAAATAACACACATAGTGATGATGACTCATGACAATGGCATCTGCAAGCATGTGCCTGTGTGTGTGTGTGTGTGTGTGTGTGTGTGTGTGTGTGTGTGTGTGTATGTCTGTACAGGATTGGGATATAGACCAGTGGTAGAGTGCCAGCCTAGTATGTAAAAGGCCCTAGGTTCAATTCACATTATTTTAATAAACACAAAGGTACATAAATAAAAAGAAAATCTAGTGAAATAGCATCATTTTAAAGTCCCTGGCCAAATTTTGATTCACACAGAATCATGAAAAGTTCCCCAGAGGATGAACAGGACAGAAATATCAACAGATCCCAAAAGAAAGGTGGGTAAGATCTCTTAAAATGTTTTATCATATCTAGGTATCTATCTGTGTATCTATCTTTCTATCTGTCTATCTATCTATCTATCTATCTATCTATCTATCTATCTATCTATCCATCCATCTATCTATCTATATATCTTCTATCATCTCCAACTATTACCTAGCAACCTCATAAAGTCCCCAACAAAGGTATCTGCTCAGAAACTGGTGGCCACACATAATACTGGATTATTTCCCAGAGACAGATGTGAACTTTGCAGGCATATAGAGAGAAAACAGGATGCTGGAAGATAGATCCCACAGAGGAGAATTTATGTCGATTTGTCATGCAGAGTCCCAAGGCTGCAGATTTATATCCTTGTACAAGTCCAGCCTAAGAGATGAGTGCAGACAAGCCAGGCATTTGGACTTGGAGAGGCAAATGGAAAAGGACTGAGGATGATGAATGGATCTCAGGGACACAGCAGAGGAAGAAGAGGAACTGCTAGAGGTCTCCACGGCCTCAACCTCTCCAGAGTGTGGGAGGTGTCAGGCGGAGAGTGGACTTAGGGGAAATACTGTTAGGCCGTGTTTAGATCCCATGAACTTCAGGTGTTGGCAGGACATTTGGGGGAAAATGTCCAAAGACGGTCAGAACTGCATTACTGACACACTAGGCAAGAAGTTGGAGTTGAATTTGGTGGAATCTTCCAAACAAAAGCAGCTGCAGAGGGATAAAGATAAACTCAGAGAAACAATTACATTGGGAACAGGCAAGCTTTGTGCAATAAGAAACCTTGAACTTTTTTTGGCACCAAGAGTGATTGAGCCCAGGAAAAGATCTGTTTGCTGTTTGTTTAAATGCATAAAGTGTGAAGGGTGCTGAAGCACATGCATGGTCTGAGGAGAAGGCCATGGGGTTGGAGAGGTGAGAAAGTTCAGGGAAGAGGGCTACAAAGTTGTGCTAGCCAGAATGCTAGTCCAGCCACACACAGACCATAGGGAGACTAAATTCCTTAGTGTGGCAACAAGACTTGCAGTGGTGGGGAGAATCTCATCTGGTGACTATGAGGTGACCAGGGGGTCAAGAGATGATGTCAGCAAAGGCATGTTCAGGAACACTCACCAGATGACACAACTTCACATGATGTACACAACCCTAGAGCAAGATGGTGGCAAGTAGCATGGAGAGCCTGGGAGAGGGCACTAATTTTGTGTAGGGCTGCCACTAAAGAGCGCTGTGTGTGTAGGGGTGAGGCTGGGCTGGGATGTAGCTCAGTTGGTCCACTACTAACCCAGTTCTCATAAACCTCTGGCCTCCATCTCCAGTGCTATAGCACCCAGGAGTGGTGGTACACACTAGCAATACCAGAAATCTAAAAGATACAGGAAGATTAGAAGCTCAAGATCATCCTTGGCTACTTAGTGAGTTCAAGGCTAGCATCAAGTACACAACTACCAGGAAAACAAACAAATTAATAATAATGAAAAAGTTGGGGGAGGATTATTGTTAGAAAGCAGTTAACCAGGGAAAGCTGGGTTTGGGCTGACGAGAAAAGGAAGACGTCTACAAAAAGACGGAGGTGTGGAAGGAAGTACCGACTACAGAATGGAAGCACTTCGTCACGATTAATTTACCGAGCAACTCTTACAGAGAAGGGACAGGGATGCTGAACTCTTTCCTCAGCAGGCAGGATCTCTGCCTGAGGAAGCTGAGAGCCAGCAAGGGAGGATGCGGACAATCAAGTGCCACTCGATGTGGACCTATTGTGTGTGAGAAGGGCAGGCAGACTAGTGCTGCTGGGCCCACAGTGATGCCACTGAGGGCTCCCATGACAGGCACGACACTAAGCGGACTCCAAACTATGAGTCATGATTTGGAGTGAAATTACTCAAGGGCTTTAGCCTAATTTCATCACGCTGCCTAACAGGTGGGGAAATACCCTGTTCAAATTAAACAGGAAGCTATTGAAAAGTAGCAGAAAGGGATTAACATTCCATAGTTTGTACAGCTAGTTCTCCTGAGAGGGAGGAACAATCCCACCAATTAAAAATCATCTTATAACAATGATGCCTTTACTGCTGATTTCGACTTTTTTCTTTCCAGTATAGCCATTAAGGGTATTCTACTTGCAAACTATGCCATTTTGGTTTCTCTCTTTAAAATGGCATGTGGGTTCAGGGAACATTTTGGCAAACAAATTGTACCAGCTGCACTTGGGTATAACCCCAAACTCAAAGCCCCTGAGTCCAATCTGGACACTATCCAGGCAACTGGTTCATTCCAAAATTCTTTTCTCATAGCGTGATTATTAAGAATTTCAATACCGAAGGCACCCTAAACATGTATGAGAAAGCTGGGGACTCCATCTGCAACTGAAACTTGCAAGCAGCTAGATGCAATTGACTGATGTCTTCAAAAGACATACAAATAATTTAAATTGCTGCTATTAAGTGGGCAAGGAGGGGGAAAAGCTATTTCCTTTCTTAAAAACGTGTGTGTCATGTCAATGGTCACGAGTGCACATGTGCACATGGCCACGCCAGATGATCAATCTCACACGTCGTGATGTGGGTAACATCTACTTTATCTTTATTACTTCTTTATTGAAAACAATTTTTCTACACAATAATTCTGATCACAGGGGACTCCTTCAGCTCCCCTACATCTGTTCCACGTCTCTACGTACCCAACCCTGCCCCTTCTCTCTCTCTTTAGAAAACAAAATCGGCAAAACATTGAATAAATAAAGCAGAATAAAACAAAACAGGAAAAATAGAAAAAGCATGAGAAACACACACACACATACATACACACACACACACAGAGAGAGAGAGAGAGAGAGAGAGAGAGAGAGAGAGAGAGAGAGAGAGAGATGCACACGGACGTGTATATACTCACAAAACCCATACAAAACATAATAGGAGAAACCATAAAGCATAAGACCTGTAATGTTAAAAGTAAGTCCAAACATAACATTATGAGACAAAACATCTCCCAAAGACCACTGAGTCAGTTTTGTGTTGACCAGCTATGGCTAGGCATGTAAAACTCTGTTGAAAAAAAAAACTGATTTTTTTTTCCTTGAGAGCAGCTGTCAGCTGGAGCTAGCTTACAACCATTTACTTCATTTTTGAAGACAGGGTCTGTCACTCTCACCAATGAGGCAAAGCTGGTTTGGCCAATGAGACCAGGGATGCACCAGCCCACTTCCACCTCCCCAGCACTGGATTTCCAGTAGGTGCCGCCACTCCTGGCTTTTTGTTTCGTTGGCTCTGTAGTTTGAACTCAATTTCCCCATGCTTGTAAAGCAAGCACTTTACTATGGGAACCATCTCCCCAGCCCAGGGCCATCTTTGTATAAAGAAGAAATCCGTCCCCTTACCTTCTAGACCTATCAGGTCAGGAGCCAAATAAGTTTCCTGGCCTTCCATACTGTACCTATGTCACAGAAAGTTCTGGTTAATGTTTATAAATAAATAGCTAACCCAGGGAGGAAATGTGGCGGATATTTCCCAGAGCCTGGCCTAACTGGGTCATGCCTTATTTTATCAGGTCTCCAGGAATTTTTACTCAGAGGAAATTATTCCCAACAGTGTGTTCCTGTAGGACTCAAAATATTTTGAAAGATAATATAACAAACACTAATGCCTGAAACTAGAAAACTATCAAAGACAGCAGGAAGGATGATAAACACTCTTAAGAATGGTTTAGACTTGGCTGACACATTTCTTCAGGTGAATAAAAGCTTAATTGCGGCTTGGAAAGGATTGTGGAGACACTTCATCAAAGGCAAATAACTGAAAACCATCCAGAAGGATCTTTATTGAGAAATCTCTACTTCCCCTCATGGTGAGAACTAAACAGTAATTTCTTCATGAGCACATTCGCAGTCACGCCACTGACAGCTCCAAGCTTCTCTAAACATGCCTAAGGAAGAGCCTGAATTCTTCAGTTTCACCTCCTTCCTTCTAACTAGGGGGAGTCAGTAAAAAGGTATCTTCATGATTAAAAAAAAAAAGCTAGAAAGAAGCCAGTACTTAGAAGGCAGAAACAGGAAAATCTTGGACATCTAGGACAGCCTGCTCTATATAGAAACCGCAAGACAGCCAAAGCTATGTAGAGAAACCTTGTCTGGAAAAACAATAGCAAAATAAACAAACAAGAAAAAAAATAAAAGAGAACCTAGAAGGAATTGGAGTGGGAGAGGAAGGGGTGGAAATTATGTAAATACAGAACTCAGGTATGAAATTCTAAAATCACAAGTTTTCTAACCTAAAAAGATCAACATAAAGGCATATTGTCGATGTACACAGGAACGGGATCTCCCTTGCTTTTTTCTCTCTGCTTTGTTAGGTATCACAGAGGAGACTCCGAATCTCACAGACAACCAAGAAACCAAGCCCAACTGTACACTGTATTTTAACCTAAAATTAAAATTTTATTTTCCCATTATTATCGATGGCTCAAGTCAATACTTGATTTTCAAGCCACTAAGTACTCGAGAAACCTGTTGACCTCCAAGATGAACCTGTTCCAGGGCTGTGGTGAACGGCTGGTGACGTGCTATAATGTGCTCAATGTCCTTCTTTCAGACTAACGATCAGCACAGGGTTTCTGACACAATCTCAGGAGAGCTCACCACCTCTCCTATCCTGAAAGTCAGCCTGCTGCCGCTTAACTCTAGACTACAGTGTTCAAAGAAGTCTGCGAACCGTCTGCCTTCTTTAATCCTGCAGCTACTTGGCAACCCAGTATGTCTTTGGATGTTTTCGAAACCAAGAGATGATCACTTTTAGTACAAACACAGACCTATGAGGAAGATGAAGGGAAACACGGATTCCAGACCCAGAGAGATTTAAATTGAATAATCTGAGCTTTTGTGTCCTAACTGCTAACTTTAGGCAAGTAATCCAACCTCATGGAGTCTTCAGATAGATAGAGTTCGCAGAAATAATAAATGTGAACCAGTAGAAATGGGTCCAACGAAAAGTTTGAGGGAATGAAAGGAGAGTTGGCTTATGGCTCAGAGTATTCAGGGCAGTGAAATTTCTTTGAAAGATATTTGTTTTTTGTCCTCTCATAGAAGTCTCCAGGAAACCAAAAACACACTCATAAACCAGACTCCCATACACTCATCCAAACATCTCCGCATTCCCCAGTGTTCTCAAGACAACCCATGTAAGACACACAGGAAGTAAAGGCCCTCAATTAAAGAAAAGAGCCACAAGAGAACAGTTGTCATCACCTACAGCATCAAGAGGGTTGGCTGTTTCCCACCAGCTGGGAAGTTGTTAAATTCATTGTTATGCTCATGGCTGGGGGAGGGGGTGAGAAAGGCAAACTAAAAGTTATTCTAGTCAAAAGACTGGTTGATCACTTAGTTGGCAGAGCACTTAGTCAACCCTGCAGAACACCCAACCAGGAACTGTCCCTGTCTAATCAGATACAAGCTGCCGATGTTGCTTTGGCTTTTCTGAAAAGCTTGTCCTTTATCAAGGCGTTGCTACAGCTGCCAAACATAAGGAAGTTGCAGCTTACTCTTGTTTCCAAATATGTTGAATGTCAAAATCTAAAGAGAATTTTTTTTCTTTTTCATGATTCCATTAACTTCAGATACTTTACAGCCACCTGTAAGGCCACATACAGGACTAAGTCCAGAGGAACTCCACTACAGGAATGGCTTGGCTAAGAAACAATCATTAATGCCTTTGGTTAATTATGTACCCTTCAATTTCTAAGATCTAACAAGAGTCTGGCACTCTTTCTTGCCTCTGTCCCCAGGAATGGAATACCCAGCAATAAACCTAAGTTTGTATTAGCACTGTAGGTTCACAAGCAACTATTAAGATCTTCCCTGTATCCTATCTAGGACTTCATTTGCAAGCTTCGGGATGCCAAGTTTTGACTCTGAAACAGTCTTGGAGCCAAGTAAAGTGTTCTTCCTTGGGAATAACCAAGGTTCTGTGACTCTTAACCTTCCTCAGATTGAGCGCTCAGCACATTCTAACCATTGAGGAGCCTTAAAAAGACTAAACCAAGAGAGATTAACACACTTGGATGCTTGGCTAAGAATGTGTGCATCCTCACTCTGATGCTCAATCTCATCAGTACATGGACTCAAGTCAGGGCCCAAGATAACTGGATCCTCCATGGAGCTGTGGGGAATGCCTTGCTTCCCAGCCACACAAAAGTCTGACTTGCTTCTAGGTAATTCCTGGTCTAAGAGACGCCTATAAACTTAAGTCATGTGGGCAAGGAAGGTGGCTCAGTGGTAAAAGCACTGCCTTCTAAGCATGAGGACGTGAGTTTGGATGCTCAGTTCCCATATACAGCTGGACACGGTATCCAGTATATGTAATCTCAGTGCTCCAACGGGAGCTGAGAGGCAGAGACAGGAGAATCTTGGGAGTTTCTAGGCCAGCTAGTCTAGTGCACATATGTAGGAGCAAGCAACAGAAAAGAAGGACCAATACCTGAGGTTGCCTTCTGACCTACAGACACATACACATGTATAACACACACACACACACACACACACAAACACACACAGGCGCCCGCACCACAAAATAAAAGTAAAATTCAGTCATTCATGAAGTTACTGAAGATTTTTGAAAGCTTTTACAAAAGGAAGAACACTGTTGCATCTAATCTTACCACTGTGTTTGATCAGCCTGTTGAGGGGCAGTTTCTATTTTAAATGAGTCTTCAACCTGTTGGATGCTGTCAAACACTATCGCCATTTCTGTTACAGCACAAATAAAACACCTACAGGATTCGGTGGAGCATTTCTGTGAAATTAGGAAGAGATTAGACACCATTGTGGAAAACGTACTAGGTGTTTTACAATATAGAGGGCTGGGGAACACAATTGTAGCTCTGGGGCAGAATGCTTGCTTAGCACCAGCCACCTAGGAAACAAACCCGAGAACACAAAGCGTATGGACAAAATTCCAGCATAGTCGGCCACAAACACAACATCCTTGAATTACCAACATGCTTCAATGAGGCTGCCGCATTTACGGAAAGAACATTCTTATTCTGTCTTTATTTGGTCAGGTTTTTAAATTCTCTCTCTCTCTCTCTCTCTCTCTCTCTCTCTCTCTCTCTCTCTCTC
>NW_021604767.1:930991-976216 GCF_004785775.1 Grammomys surdaster
CTCTCTCTCTCTCTCTCTCTCTCTCTCTCTCTCTCTCTCTCTCTCTCGTATGCACATACGTGAAATAAAAATGTCACAAAAATTTTTACAGAAATCAAGAAAACTAGAATTAAGTCAATTGATCTAGCATCTTGGTGGGACCTGGCTGACATCTTAGGAGCATGCTTAGACAAAACTGTGAGCACAGAACTAACCATGGGAGGACACAGAGGGAGTGCCAGCGGAGAGCCCCAGGAGGGAGACCCTCAGCACAAACTGATTCTCTTGATACCTTGGGCTTTGAAATTCAGGTTTCTAGTATTATGAGACATTAGTTTTCTGTCACTGAAGCGACTGAGGATACAGTATTTTTCAAGGCAACCTTATTAGACATACAGGTACTTATTATCTGTAAGGCTATTTATTAACGTGTAAATGGTAGACCAAAAATGTCACACGGCTTCCAACCTCATCTCTTCCTCAGCTCACTTAAAAGAAGGGGACAAGAAGGGCTTTTAAAAGGCTTCTTCTATGAATACTGTAAATGGTTTTATAAACTAAAACCCTCTTTGTTTGTGTAATGAGGTATACATGTATTCTGACATTCTGTGGTTGGATGTCTGAAGGGGATTCAGGTTTTAAAAGTACACAGTTCTAAACTCTTTTTAAAAAAATCTCATGTTTGCTTTTGCTTTTTTTTTCATGTTTTCTTAAAAAAAAAAAAACCTGGCAGTCAAATATTTTCCAAGGAACAGAACACTAGCCATAGCCATGTACATATGTATACAATCCTGCCTTAGAAGCTGAAGGAAAATGAAGCACTGCTCCATCAGGCCAACAGGAACACAGGGCCTGGGCTCAGTTAACTTGTTCTGGTTTATTCCAGCTTTCCATCCTCACCCAGCTCTTCCATAAACACTCTGGCAGGTCATCACAAGTCAGCTTCACAGGGACAGAAGAAATTTCGAAAAGCACAAAACCTCTGAACAGATGAAACTGGAAGCAGTGGTCCTCACCCAGCCAACATAGCTGCTCTCTGCATCCTGCTCACAGTCTGGCTGTTACCAGACTATGTCACACCAAAAAGCAGGTCCTAATCAGAGTTCCACCTCCCACCCAAGAACAATCTGAACTTCAAGAACAGCCTTCTGTGGGGAAGCTGAAAAATTCTTTAGAGAAAGCTTTTAAAAGCCCTGATTAAGACTGAATGGAATTTACTTCATGCTGGGCAATGCACTGTAAATAGGCACAAAACTGAAAGGAAAGGCTCCTGAAGTACAGAGAAAGGGGAAATGAAAATGCCAAACATTGTCTAAAAAGGAACACATAAAAAGAATTTTTGAATAAATGATTGCTTCCTCTTGGAGTTTTCCAAAAAAACGCTGCCCACAGTTTTAACAGGGCAAAGGGTTCAGCCTCTTAGAAATAGATTTTACTAAAACTCTTCCTTGCAATTCCTTCTACTCCTTACTAAACATCAGGTTTCCTCCTGTGCCCAGCTTTCTGGTGTGGTTCCCTCGGTAAGCAGCTGGCATGTAGCAGCAGCTCAGTGGAGTCCCAGGACTCCTCACGAGCTGGCAGTAACTCGTGCCTGTGGCTTTTCATTAGAGGCTGTAGCCACCTTACCTCTGCATGTAACATTGTTACTTCAACTCAGTTGTGGGGAATCAATTACTTGGCTACTTGTAATTGTAACAAAATGTATAGAAGAACAAAATGTTTTTTGGCAATAAGATTATTGCCAGAACCCAAAAACTGTTCCTGCAGGTGGGAAGATTTGTTCCTGGATAGTAGATTAATGACAATCAGTTTCAACAGGACACCAAGTAAAGAATATCAGTCTCGGAACAAGACATTATCCCTTTTGTCTCACAGAAAGGGAGACAGACACCATCAGCAAAGAGAAGTTTAACTCGAAGCCACCTTTCAGACACTCTTATCTAGAATTATTTTCCAGAGATCATATCTCACTTTTACATCTTCAGAAGGTTACTGAAATCTCACACTGAGACCCTTCACCAGAAGACGCAGATGTAATAGATCTAACATATGAAGACAAGAAACCCGTGTTTCTACTGAGCACGGTAGAGGACCTCACGCTTGGGCAAGTTTATGAAATGTCACCCCTCAGGGTTTAACATGCCAACTGTGCATCAGAACCTGGTCTCTGAAAAGGCAATAGTACCCTTAAAAATGCAGAGAAATTACAACAAACCTACACAGAGCTTAAATGAGTATTCATCTTAAAATGTCAGTACTGCAAACATATTTATTAAGTTAGTCTACTTATCCATAAGACTTTTAAACTTTCATACTTGCTTTTTTTTGCCATTGTAATAAGCAGGGTCAAAGTTGAGATTCCATGTGACAATCATCCAAAAAAAAAAGGCCTTTTGAAATAAGTTAAAACACTATCTGCTAAAACTAAAATAAAGTCTTTCTACATAAGGGGAAATGACGGCCATGGGTGATTGGAAGGGGTGGCTGGTGTCTGTGCTGACTGCAGCAGGTTTGGTCTTGCTACCTTAAGTCCCAGCCAAGCTATCAACCAACCATGAAACAGGCATTCTCTAATACAAGACCCCACACACCCAAACAGGTCCCATAAGCCTCCCTCAAGATGTTCTCTGTGGGCTTTGCCAAAACAAAGGAACAGATCCAGGTAGAAGATGTACGGGGGATGACATGGGATCCAGCCATCTGAGAGAATCAGACGGAGGGTTCAAGGCCTACTACTAAACCCCTCCAAGGCAACCTGGAGGAGAGCCGTGTGTTTTTGAATAGAGGGAGAAGAGATTGACCTAACTGGAGACGGGTTGGGTGAGAGTACAGGACACAGAAAATGCCAAGAGGAGCAAAAGCAATGCAGGAGAGGAAAAGCAAGCCGAGGTCAGCTGTCACTAGGCTATTCATTTACTTATTTAAGTTATATGGACTCCTGAGCTAACCTAAAGTCCAAATAAGCTTGCTGGGAGCAGGATGAAGTAGGACAACAGAACAGACACCACTTGAGGTGAAGGTGAAGAAGGGAAGAGCACCCACATGTTCAGATTTCACAACTGGGGGTTCAGGAGACTGAGTGACTAAGTATCAATGTAAGGGTGCTGTTGAGACTGTGAAGGTACACAAGGCAGGACGCAGACAACACTGAATTTCATAGCTGCATTCTAAGTGTCTTCTCAGTTCCTCCTGCTCTGGGAACACATGGCCCGGCTGAAATAGCTACTCATTTTGTCCACAAGAAATTTTCATGTCAGGGACAGAGCTAAGAACAAGATACACTGCTCCATAAGAGAGAGAACATCCTTTAGCTTCGGGAGCTACAGCTCTGACAAAAGGAGCCATGTTAAAAATACACAGAAGCAAGGCCATCTGAGTGTTAGGAGCCATGCGGGAACCTAGGGCTGTGAATGAGAGCAGTGGGCCAGTCTGGAAAGTGATAGGCAGGGAGGATCTCTGCGAAGATTCTGGAATGTAGGTGTTGAACTACAGAGCCAGTGATGAGAGTCTCCAGTGTGAGCGAAGGCTGCAAAGGTCCATGGGGAGGACCTAACCAGGCTTTGGGGATAAAATAAATGGACAGAGGTAAAAGCACCACAAGGAAAACCCACCTCAAGGCCAAGAGAGAGGTCAGACAGAAGGCACAAATATCATGTAGGATTGTGTGGAGCCTTGGGGACCAGATGTAGAAGTCTGGATTTCATTCTACGTACAACAGGGCAGTTTTGAGATGGACAGCAACATGAAGTATGCTTCTGAAGAATGACTTTAGAAGTCAAGCAGCAAACGAATGGCCGAAGAAAGATGTGCTGCAGTTATCTGGGCTGTAGCAGGCTAGGGCTTGGCCAGGATGTGGTTTGGATAGAGACTCCGAAGGATCATTGCCTGGGGTTCGTGACTTAATGAAACGCAGGAAGTCCAGGCAAGTGCTGGTGTGCGGTCCGAAAGCAAGCCTTCTGTTTAGATGCACTACCTTTGAGATGTCCATGAAGTATTCAAACAAACTTGTCAAGTAGGCATGGCATCCTCACTGTGGAGTGGCTTTTTCATGGGTGACAGACATCCTCTCCCCCCCTTCCCCAGGACCAAGCATCTGCCTGGCTGGATTACTCTTGCCTACCTGCTGTTTGTCCTGCCTTCAGTTTGTCCCTTAAAACCCATACTACACAGCACGCAGCAGGCACTGGCCTCAAGCAAAGCAATACTGTAACAATTTCTCTGGTTAAACAAAAGATGTCTTCAGTGGTTCCCACTTGGCCTGTGTCAACTGCACCCCCACTCCCTCACCCCATGTTCCTGTTAGATATTGCTTTGGCCCTGACCTTGATTTTTGTATCCAGTCCACTACCAATGCCCTATCTTCTGATCTTGTTTCTCTATAGCTCTATTAAGCATCTTGTAGGCAAGGTCCTTGTAGGTTTCTTCCTCGTAGCTCAGCATAACACCTTACAGACAACTGGTTCAGGAGCCGCTGGCTGGATGAAAGGCCGCTCTTCTCTGCCTTCTAATATCCCCTTATAAAACAAGCCAGCTTGCAGCGATCTGCTACGGAGCACATACCAGCAGAGCTTTCCAGGATACTCTTTAGCAAAATAGCACTTCGGTTCTCTCTCTGGCAACCCAAATTTCCTTAGGATTAAGGACTGCAGTGCTAGTCTTGCCAGAAGGATTATAGAAAAAAAAATTCCACCCCTTCAAATGAAAATAAATGGAAAGGTAGTTTATAAGCATAAATGATAATGGCCAGAGCAACCTTTTGGTAAGCAACACTACTTGCATGTTCCACTGGATCACAGTGTTATTTTTATTTTTTATTTATTTATTTTTTTTGTTCCCTCTGCTTCAGATGGGGGATGGAAGAGGAATGGACGTGTTTATTTTTTTAAGGCTATTTTTTACCTCAGTATCACTTTTACATCAGTTGAGTCTTCAGCAAATATTAATCTTTTTTTTTTCCTCCTAAGACTAAAAGTCAGCAGTCAGCCTGTTAACACTGAAGGACTCCAAAGAAGGAAAGTCACATCTTTCCGGCTCTGTTAGAATTAAAGAGGCTTAAGTCACAGAACAGACAATGTAAGTTTACCGCCTTTCTTACTGCATCAGGTAAGAAGTTAAAGCTGAACTTGTCTGTTGGTTATTGTGGTTTGAGACTGCTGAAGATCAAATAAATTCTAACTATAAATATTGACATCACCCATGAGTAGATCTGACGAGCTACGTACCAGGGTGGAGGAAGTGATGACTACATTTCTGATTGTTTTCTATCTTTAAAAGTGAGAGAGAAAAGCTAGGGGTGTGTAGCATACTCCTTTAATCCCAGCACTCAGGAACTAGAGACAGACAGATCTCTGTGTTTGAGGCCAGCCTGGTTTCCATAGTTTCAGGACAGCCAACACTACATAGTGATACTCTATCTAGGAAAAAAAAACCAAACAGACAAACAAACAAAAACCCCAAAACTAAAAAACTAAAAATCACACAAAGTGAGAAAGAAGTTAAATCTGGGGGAAGATGGTTACATTAGTGCCTACGGCACTTCAACTGTCTCCACTGGATTCACTAGGCAAATAAAAGACAGCAAAAAAGTATCAGACTTCAAGCTGGGAGTCCATGCTTACGGGGAAAAGTTAATACAGGCGCTGCGTCAATATGCCTTACTTCCTGGGATGTTTACCTCAGACAGCTGATATGAAACCTTGGCTTTGATCATGTCTAAATGAGAAAAAGCCATGGTGGTCACAATACCTCCAAGAAGCATCAGATTACTTTGAAAACTACTTTTCATATTTTGGTACTTACCATGATGATCATCATTTAAAAAGTACTTTCAGAATCTTTTAAAAAATGATCCTCTGTGTGTGTGTGTGTGTGTTTCTGTGTGTGTGTAGGCATGGGTGTAGTGTGCCATAGCACAAGTGTAAATGTCAAAGACAGCCATGTTCACACTATAGGTAGGGCTTCTACACAGGTTCTGCTTCTGGTCAAAACTTAGATCCTCATGCTTGGACTGCACATGCTATCTTACCCACTGAGCCCTCTCTCTAGGCCCTAACTGGCGTTTCTATAACATGCCTGTGTCTCAACTGGTCCCATAAATCTTTTAGCACTTGACTCCTAGGTTACATTTAATGTGGAGCTTTGATAGATTGTTCTAGTGATAAATTAATGTCTTTGCAAACTACTTTTACAAGTATGACTGCTAATTCTGCTCGTAGGCACCTTGTAAGGTTTTAAATATAGAGTCACAAACTTCTCTCTTGATGGCATGTACTAGTTTAAATTGCCACAAGGCAATCCTGCCCTGGAGATTACTCATTTTAACCTTGACTCAATCCATTAGGTAGCCAATGCCCCCCCATTTTTTTTCACTTATTGCTTAAACTTTCATGTGGAACTGGTCTCTTATGTCTTCTTGTATCATGGACCAGTCACTTTATTCTTATGTTTCAGTTTTCCTCGTCTATAAAATGAGACATGATACTAGCTAGTAACTCCTTATAGACGGTGAGTGCTAACTCCAGGAAAGTGTTGAGAGCGGGTCTTGGCCCATAGTAAGATTGTAATTATTTCAGACACTGTGTATTTTTTTAAATGCCTGTTAAGCTGGGCATGCTGGTACACTTCTTTAATCCTAGCCACTTAGGAGACAGAGACAGGTGGATCTTTGTGAATTTAAGTCTAGTGTGGTCTACAGAGTGAGTTCAAGGACAGCCAGGGCTACTGAAAGAAACTCTGTCTCAAAAAACAAACAAACAAACAAACAAACAAGCCGAAAACAGCCCTAGGGCCTTTGTTTTCTGAGTGTTTACCTTTTTCTTATCACCATAATTTTCCATACATAATACAAAGATTTTGTTTTAGGATTATGATTCCCTTTTCAATTTGCTGATGATAAAACTTGTGTATAATTATGTTGTTGCTGGAGGATCCAGAACGGCTTACAGATGCTTTTTGCAAGACCACATCTTTTCATCATAAGCCAGAATAAATCACAGAAATCAAACAGCAACGGAACCCTCTGCTAGGAAATGCAAATTCATATGGAAGAAAGGAATTACTCAATCTGACTTCATGAATCTTAAAGTGGTTTTATGAGAAACAATGTAACTAAACTTCCAGTTCAAAACGGTCATTAACAGATACTTACCCAAAAATAAAATAAGTTCACAAAATGTTAATCTATCACCTTCATACTCAAATCTGAAGAAAGCCAGAGAAACGCCCAAAGACTACACATATGTAATTCAGAAACAAAGAATTTCAAATGCCCAACTTTACTATCAAAATGAGAGGCACTCCTCCCACCCCCAGATAGTTAGAAAACCTGTCAGAAAGTTTTTGTGCAGAACACTGTGGTTGAGCATAGTTGTATAATGCCATCACTGAACATGGCCACCTAGAAAGACAGAGACTGAGAGGAGACTGAACTTCTGCTACTGTTCCGTGGGTTAAACCTGTAAGCTGTTCCACTCTGAAAGAGTGACTTCTATTTCTTACTAAGTATATGGGGAATGACCCAACCAAGAGACAGCACAATGAGAGAGGTCAGAAAAGCAATTCTCATAGTGAATGGCTACCATGAGGTGGCTTCCATAGGATTGATTTTACGAAGGTTGTCAAAATAAACACACACACACACACACACACACACTCTCACACTCACACACTCACACAAATCATTGACCAAGAGATTCGACTGCACAGAGTTTATTGGTACATGTCGTTCAAACTGCTCAGGTAAGGATGTCCAACATTGTTCACAATAGTACTTGTAAGCAAAAAGGAGCCAGAAAAGTACATACACATATATGCCCTTCACACAACGGAGGCAGACTAACAGAACTCTTGAAGTTAAAAAGAAAAGAATAAAAAACAATACTTATCTTTCATTCATATAATCACTGGCTTCAAGTCGTCATACTGTTCACTGAGAATATTGTTTGTTGATTCATTTATATACTCAACAAGTACTTCCTGTGTTCGGTCTACCAAGCTCTGTTCTGGGCACCAGGCCACAGAGTACAGGATCCACCCTAATTGAAGGCATGCCTGGTTCAATTCTGCTTAGAAACAAAGAATCCAGTTCTCAATTAAGCACTACTAAACCTAATCTAGCACCACACAAAGAAGATGGAATACTATGTCCAAAAGATTTAATCCCAGGAAAGCAAAGTTAGTTTAATATGCCAATACCAACTTAATAGCATATGCTGTATTAATAAAAAAAAAGCAACAGAATTCACACCAACACCCTAATAGAGAAAGAAAAAGCCATTGATGAAACCCAACACTGTTAGGATGAAGACCCTCATAGACTAGGAATAGCAAGAAACTTTTTTGATAAGGGCACCCTTGAAAAGTCTGTATTATCATCTTACAGATGGAAAGCCAGGCTATTCCCCCTGGCTCAGACTCAGCAACAGGACAAGAGTGTTCTCACCTTTTACTCCTGTTGGATATGGGACTAAAGAGTCTCTATTGAACAGGAAAGAAAAATATTATTCAAACCAGAAAGAAAGAAGGAAGTAAAATGTCTCTCTTTTCATACGACCTTGGATCTAGATCTCACATATAATATGAGCTTAAATACAGAAAAGTATTATAAGCCGATTAAATCCCACTAGGAGGATAGATTTGTTCAGCAAGGTATAATAACAATATACAAAGATAAAGTTTTATGTTTTTAAATATTAATGATGTAACCTATTTGAATGAAATAAAAAATAAACATAATAGTATAAGCAACAAAAATTATAAGATTAATTTAACAACAACAACAAAAGAAAAGAAATTAATGTCAAAAAAAAAACCCCACAGAACTGCTGGAAGAGGGGCGTGAGAAACAAGTCAATAGAGAACGTGTAGCATAAGCAGGGAGATTCTTGTTCAGTTCTCAGGTGCCTCATAAAGAATTCCAGGCGGGGTAGGACTCAAGTAGAAACAGGCAGATTTGGGGCACTCAACAGCTAACCAGGCTGGTAGACTTAGCAATGAACAGGCTAGTTAGATATCCTGTCTCAAAAGACTATAAAATATTGACAGACATCCTAAAGAACTGGGGTTGCTCTTTGGTTTCTGTATATGCACACATGCACACACACCGCCCCCTACCCCGTGCATGCGCATGTGTGTATACACACACACACACAGAAAGAGAGAGAGAGAGAGAGAGAGAGAGAGAGAGAGAGAGAGAGAGAGAGACTCATTCAGATACACATAAACACACAACCCTGCATATAGACAGTATAAGGCAAATTTAAACTATCTAAATAAATTAAAAGACATTGTTTTCTTGGGCTAGATTACCACTCATCTTAAGATGGCAATGTTATTGAGCCTAAGAAACAGACATCAACATTATGTCTTTCAGAAAACCCAACTTTTATACAAAAATGACAAGTTGACTGTGAAATTCATAAGCAAATACAAGACAAACGGAATAGACAATAGAAACTCGAAAAGGAATCAAATATGAAGATTCATATTTCTCAGCTTCAGAACTTCACTACGGAATTACAGTAATGCAGACATTGTATTACTGACATAAAAACAGACATTTGGAGAGAACTGAGAGAATAGCAAGAAACCCTTACTATACAGTCAACTGATTTTCTACTCTAGTGCCAAAATAGATTATTAACATTCTGTCTGTCTGTCTGTCTGTCTGTCTGTCTGTCTGTCTGTCTCTTGTATTTGGGGTAGAACCCAGGGTCTCAAACATGCTGGGTAAAGGTTTTATCACTAAGCTATAATATCCCCAGCCACAACAGTTCAATGAAGGGATCACCTTTTGAATATATACTATGACAACTGGATATCCAGAAGCCAAGGAATGAAGCTGACACTCCACACTATACCTTATATAAAAATTAACTCAGAAGTTATCATTGACCTAAGGGTAAGAGTAAAAACTATAGAACCCCTAGAAGAAGAAAAAAGCCATAAATGTTCTGGGTTTTCTCTGGGCAATGACCTTTTTCGGACATGCCACCACAAAACAAAAACAAAAGAAAAATTAATAGAACACCATCAGGACTTTTAAAACATGAACTTGAAATGATACCATTCACTAGAAGTACCAGTCCCAGGAAAGGAAGAAAGTATTCACAAATAATACAGACTTTTAAAAAGTAAAGAAAAACAAATCAATACCCACAAGTATGGCTAACAGGAAAACCGCCAACACCAAGAGTTGGGAAAGGAGATGGAGAAGCTGGGACTTCACCGAAAGCTAGGAATGTGTGTAACTGGTTGCTCTGGAAAACTGAACCCTTTCAAAGGTTAACTCTGAGATGAGCCAGCAATTCTCCCAACTTATAGATTCGAGAGAAGTAAAAAATATACCTTCACTAACTTTTACATGGAGTCTGAACACTGTTAATCAATGTAGCCAGCTGAGTGGAGATACTCATGATGAAAGAATAATGTGACTACTTAGCAATAAAATGAAATGAAATACGGATACATGCTACAACTCAGCTGACCCTTGAAAACATTACACCAACTTCAAGGAGCCAGTCATTAAACAACACACACACACACACACACACACACACACATGCGCACGCACACTATGGTTCAATTCACATGAGACATTCCAGATAAGCAAATCTATAGATATAAAATAGATTCATGTTTATTATCAGGGAAGAGAGTTAATGAATGGGGATGGATGGTTACACAAGCCAAATATATTAAAAACAATAAACTATATACCTCCAATGGGAAAATGTTATGGTTTGTGAATTATATGTCAATAAAACTATTTTTATAATTCCCTGTTGTCAGACATAGCTATAAATAATCCTCTGAATCCCTGAAAACTAGATATAGCTGAGAGCTGAGAGTCTCAATAAAGTCTGAAGTCAGAAAGTGAGAGGGACAAGCTGACTTCCAGTGACAATGTAGAGTCTTACAAGTCATAACTATGAACTTTGGAACTTTGTGCTAGATTTCTCAGACTCCCCCAGATTTTGCACCTCTCAGCATGTATGTTAAGAACCCATTTAAGCACTATAATCTCTGGTGACCACTACAAATTTACCCCACTGATGACTGAGATCAAACCTCATCTGAAAAGCCAGCAAAGTAGCTCAGAAGCGGCAAATGATCAGAATAAAATGGAGGACACCTTGCTATGCTTAGGTGTTGTTTTGTTCTGGGTCATTCAGAACGTACTGGTGAAACTACTGGGAAACCAAGTGCCTCCAACAGAGATCCCAAGTGGATACCACAAGAAAAGTACTACATTTTCACACTGCAACCACAACCCTTCCTTAACTGACATGTCAGGACCAAAAATGGCTCCATTCATGAAGTGTGGGTTAGTCATTTCAGTTACACAAAATTGTGTGACTCTGAACCAAGAACTTGCAATTTAAATATAATAACATAATGTACTTTCTTAGAGAGTGTCCTAAAATACCTTTCATGACTCTGTGTGTGTGTGTGTGTGTGTGTGTATTTTAAACAGATAGCCTACTTTCTCCACACCATTGCTCCCATCATAGGTGTTAACTCAAATTTCCTTAGACTTCACCTACATATTATTCCTTGACTTATGTAAAGGCAAATTTTACTTCTTCATAATTCAGTCTGCTAATATTTTGTGACAAACCAACTAAAAATCAGGACAGTACTTCCTGTGCAGGACACTAGCCGCATTGGAATAACGATTTAATTCTATCTTTGCTGGTGAGGAAACAAATAAACACCCACAAAAAATTCTTGCTTTGACTGAAAACTATCACACTACCTTCAAAGAGACAAAAGAACGCCCTCTTATTTCTACCGAATAGTCGTCGAATGAACAAATAGTTCATTACAATAGACCAAACAGTCTTATAAGCAACATGTCCTATCAACACTGCCCCCTCCCCCCAAAAAAACCCACTAAGAAGCCATAAACAAGAAGTCTTTTGATGTCCAGAGTGATGCAGCCACATCATTATTAGCAAGGGAGAACATAAGCTTCCTTGAATTCGGCTTTCTTTCCCTTGCAGAGGGGTCATTCTTTGGGGGCACTAGCCTAAGCCCGAGCAACCTTATGATATTCTGAGGAATGAAGCTGCACCACTTGTACAAACTTGGCGGAGGTGGGGGTCGGGGAGTGGTGAGACTGGAGAGTTCTGTCTACTCAAACATCCTGGAATGCTTTATAAACCTTCCTCTGTGCCTTGTCATTTCCTTTCTGTGAGATCCTGTTGATGTCTGTAAAACCTACGAGTCCATCAGACCACTCAATGTTCAACACGCAAGATCTCTACAGGTCATGTGTTGGAAATCATCGATGGAAGAATCTCAAAATCATACTTTGAAGGTTTATTTCCTTATCCAGTCACATGAGGTGTGGCCAAACAACTGTTTATCCCTATACAAGGGGACAATGCCAACCTTCTAACCTTCCTTCTTTCTAATTTTTTAAAAAAGAAAACTGAAAAAAAAAAAGCATGATACTGTAGCTCAGAAATGTTGCACACATCTCCATAAAACAAACTTTACCTCTCAAGACACAGGCTTTCCTAAACACTATGGCTTATGTGTGTAACATAAACAAAACAAGTACATCTGAACCAATTACACATCTTGGGGTAGTTATTAAATATTCAGCGTCCTGCTAGGAAAGGGGAAAGCAAGCCTCACTACTGCTCTGAATAACAAACCATAAATCAGTTGACAAGCTTGAAAGAATTCAGTTCTAGTCTGTTTGAAAGCCAAGCCTAAGGAAGAGGGGGAGCCCGCGGGAATGCTTCTCCTGCTCTCGAAGTTTCGCCCTTTTTCAAAACAGACTCGTGCGCAAATGGCGTTTCTCGGAACTTTCTGGCTCTCCAAGTTATCTGGAGACAAACCAAAGCCCGGGGCACGCGCGCGGAGCTGGGGGCCTGCGCCTGGAACCGGGGTTCTGCAGGCGCCGGCCTGGCCCGGGACTCACCGCTGCCGGGCTGCGGGGACAGCGCGGACACCGAGGTCTGGCCCATGGCGGGTGACCGCCCCGCCGCGCCTCCGCCTCACCGGGCCGCTCCGCTCCTGCGCGCGCCCGTCCGCTCGCCGCCGGCCTCCCGCGCGCTCATCTCGGCCCGCAGCCGCCAGTCCCCGCACCTTCTCCCCGCGCGCGCGGGTCGCCCGGCCCTGGCAGCGGCCAAGCCGGCCCAGCGGATGCCTGTCATTCCTCTATGCAGATTAGCTGGGGTCAGGGGTCACCGGGAGAAAAGAGGGGGGCAAGGGCGACAAGGAGCAGAAGAGAGGAAAGAGCAGAGCCCTGGGGTGAAGGTGTGGGATATGTGTAAGGGATGTTGGTCCAGCTGCACGCTGGGGGTGGGGGGCTGGGTGCCTGCACCCCCTGGGGCAGAAGGGAAGGAGGGCTATCAGAAAACTCCCTTTAATTGTCAAGGTTCAATGTCAAAGGATCCTCTAGGTCTGAGAAAAAAAAAATCATTAAAGTACTTAGTCACTGGTACTAAGTTTGGAAAATTTGTTTCTTTAAAGTTTGTTCCTTCCCTATATTGTTGGCAGCAATGCAGCCCTGTTAGAGAGGTCATTGCGGAGCATTTTCCTCTCTTTAACAATTATCTTCCTTTCAACAAATGCTATAAACCAATTAATGGCTTCAGGTTAATGACACAAGTCAATGATGTCCATGGTGATCTATGTGTAACATCAACTGAGCATATATACACTTGACTCTATCACCTAAAACTTTAGCTCAGCTTGACTGTGCCTCAAAAGACTCACTCTAAACACAACCATAACAACAAAAGCAATTTATCTGACAAATTATTATGCCCCCAACTAACACTCAGATAATATTCTATTAAGTCTCAAATTTCTAAAAACTATGACTACACTTGACAGCTTTGTCATTACAGCTGATAGGTAGCAACTTGAGTGGTCAAGATGTATATATGTGTGTGTATGCGCACGGACATATATCTATACACGTGTTATATTAAACAGAAGGGTGTTTACATGAATATATTCTGTTATGTGCTGTACACTAGGACTTGTGCATATCTCTCTGAATCTATACATTTCATTAAAAAGTACAATCTATTCATGTTGCTTATGCCATCTTTCATCTTATAGTTTATCCTAAAGAACTCTGAACTATAAAAACAATTGTTCAGTATAGACCTTATACAATAATCAGTTTTCCTATTTTAATTATGAAAATCACCTTTCCTTTATGTGTGTATATTGAGCTCAGCAGAACCTTGTTTTGGTGTTTTGAAAGACACTTGCTTGTCTGTTTCATCAGAGTTAAGTAAATGGCCCCTTTTCATTGGTGGGGAACTCTTTTCCCCTAAGAAAACATGACTATTTGGGGGGTGATGAGAATTGAACCCTGGGGGGCTGTTTGCTTGTTAGGCAGGCCCTCTGCTACTGGGGTATGCACCAAATGCAAGATATCCCAAATTCTAAAATGAAACTAAAAGACTTAACCAAAACATGAGTCCGAATTAGGACAATAACACCCATACTACCTCTCCTCTTCGAGTACACACAATGTGTTTTGAGAAATGCATCCCACCTGGGAACTCAGCAGTGAAAGTCGGTGACAGTGTTTCCGGTTCTTTCATGGTTTTGCTTAACATTGCATTAAGAAGCAAACAAGCAAAATGTTTGTGGAAGTTAAGAGGAGAGATATCTTACTATTGTGCTATTGGCAGAGCTTTGCTGATAAAGAAAGTCATTGTTGGGGGGAACACGGTAAATCCTGCCTACTGAGAGTTCATAATAGAAGTTTTTAAAGATGGTAAGTGGTCAACTCTGTTACAGCGTTTTCTGCTATCACTATTTCTTCTCTTTGAGAAATAATAGTGAGAGTTTTTTCCTTCTGCCAAGTCTTAGTCCAAGCATTATGGGGGAAGAGGTGCTAGCTTTGGGGGATTTGCTTAACGCATCCATACTTACTCGTTCAAGACCTATCCTGATTCAGTGGTTGATCTTCTTGGCCTCATCTGGAATTGTAATAACCAGTGATAGAGTTACACACGTTTCCCTGAAACCTTTCCAACGCCCATTACATTGCCTTGGAAGCACATCAACCGAACTGCCGGAAGTGTGTTCCAAGGTTCCTTTACAGGGGTGGGACATCCTGCTCCCAGAATATCTGCCGGGGCTCAGTGTTTGAAGGACATTTTATCATAGCAGAGAACTTTGGCCAATGAGTGGAGAGAAAGTCTCCAGTAACTCCCAAAATCTCCCTTTGAGGTCAAAGCATAAAGATTAGAGAGTGAAATACAGCAAGAGGATTTTGAAGCTCAACGTGGTGGCTTACACTTGAAATCCTAGCACTTGAAAGGCTAAGGCAGGAAGATTACCATGAGTTCAAGGCCTGTGTGTGCTGCATAGTGAGTCCCAGGCCAGCTGGAGATACAAGTAAGATACTGTATCAAGAACAACACAAAAGTACTTTAAGATAATGTCCTTCCCAGATGCCTCACTCATGACTTACTGAATGCAGACAAGCGGTTCTGGGAGTTGCTCTCATGGGTTTAGAGTAGATACTAGGAACGTTTAATGTTATCTGAAAAGCACACACATTTCTGTATAGACTACTCTTTTCAGAGAAGTTGGGAAAATGCTAGAAAAGACGACTGCCCATTTGTGGAAAAGATCTGTATCTACTTCTCAGCATCAGCCCCATTGGCCGCAGGCTTCATCCTGGATTTCTAAACTGATTTGGGCACTGGTGTGCATGGAGGACAGCACACAAGATCGATTTATGAAAGTGAAAATTTGATGTCACCTGGCTTGAAAAATTCCTTGCAATGGAACAAGCTGACTCTGAACCAGAAGGTGCTACCTTCAGCACACACCAGCGACTCTGTCTTGTACCACATGCTGCCATTAAATCATCCCATGACTGGATTTGAGGAGCTTTTTATATTAAACCCTCCTAAAAATAGTAGAATAGCGTTTACTGATTTTTTTTTCCACTGCACAGTCTAGCTTCAATCTTTGAAAGAACTGTGATTTATTCATTTACTTCCAGGAAGAAGTGAAATTGAGAGGATTTACTTAGAATTTCCCCTGGGAGACAGTGTGCTTTTAGGAGCAAGCACTTGCACTTGGGAGATTTTCAAACACTTTGGTCCATCACTCAGATTTCCCTGACTTGTCTGATGTGGACATTATTAAACTCAGTCGTCTGGGTTATCCACTGTGACAACCCCACTTGTCATAGATGGAAGGCACTATGGTAAATTAAAGCAGACATCAGCCTGGCCTTTACAAACTTAGACTATGACAAACTCCTCTCCTAGAAGCTCAGTGTCCACTTTCAGGAAATACAATTTGGTGACTGGAGGAGAGTTTTGAGCTTACATAGGGAGGAACTCAGATGCCATGAGTTCTAATCCTGGGTCTCCATCTTCCACAGATCTGTCAGTTCTGCTCTAGCCACTGTGCAACTCCAGAACTTGGAGATAGGTTCTCATGGTGGAGAGAAGAGTTAAATGGAATCCTCCAGAAATTCCATGAGCAATGAGAACCACAGTGGCCTGGGAAGCGACCATGGCTGAAAATGGCCATGCCCAAACATGCATCCTTATTGTGGACTTGGTTGTGAACATTTAACACATTAGTGGCATTTCTTTGGCTAATGGGACTTGTAGTTGTGGCAAATACTTGCCTGAGGTGAAAGAGAGAATTTAAACTTAGGGACTTTCTAAGTAGAATTGTTTCTTCAATTATCTTGTTCTCATGATACATGTTTAGAAGAAGCGAGGGAAACTAAAAGACTGTCCAAAAGGAGGATAGTTTTAGATCTTTATTTTCTATGCACTCACCATGTTGAGATTTACTAAAAAGCAGTGCACTGTCTTCTCCCCCTCTAGGAGCCACTTAGAGCAACACCTTTTTATTTTTATGTGGTAAGGATGCTTCAACATGGGAATTCTGATCATGTGATAATGGAATATCTGTAACCCAGACACTGAAATCTAATAAGCAAATATGTTCAAGCTTTCAAGTGAGTTTGTTTTACTTGACTGCCTTCCAGTTTTATTTGTTTTGTTTTATTTCTGCAACTTTCCATTTCTTTTAGAATTTGGCTATATTCTGCAAGAGGCAGCCTCCTTAGGAAGCCATGATCATGAAAAGGCAAACAGAAGGCTTTCTGGGTTTTTATACTTTGGGCTGAAGCTCTGAAAATATAAGCTGCACTTACACCTTAAAATGTTACTCCATAGAGGCTGCAGCTGACTCTCACTCCATTTTCTTTAATTTTACAATTGTGGGAGAACACTGGTGTTAACATGACACATAGCACCACCACACAAAAGGAGAATCTTGACTAAGACTCACAAGTTTGGACTTTCTACTTATATCAAGCACTGAAAAACAAAAATGATCACATTCTGCAAACCCTGGGCAGAGCAGGAAATTAACCTGTAAGGCAAGTTTTTCTTTCCTATTGTTCACATACTTTTATATGATTTATTTCCTGAGTCTCCCTCCTTCTGCTCTCAAGAGCTAACAGGATTAACAAAATACCTTGCCTCTGCCCCTCCCTGAGCTAGTCTCTGCCATGGGTTTGGAGAGGAGGCTCTGTGCTTACTTATTGACAGAGCCAACTATTGGAAGATTTACCCAGAAAAATCAAGAGTTCAAGGGGTAGGGCTGGAATTTCTTTTTCCAAAATTTGTCCTTCACCCTTAGAAAGAAAAACATGCATTAGTTACTCTACTTCATCTTATACGTAAAACAGAGTAGCAATCTCTAGCTTTCAAAACTCCAACTGCCATACAATTCAAAATCTTTAAGTCACTAGCTAAAAATCTATAAAAAGTGTTCTTCAGAATGCCCTTTCTGTAGCTGTCTGAGTTACAGAAAATATTAGTTTGATGTCAAGTCCAGTCATCTTTATAACAACTACCCTATAAATTCTCAGACTCTAACAAGGTGTTTGGGACGATGAACCCTTAATACATGTAGGATAAGCACTCGAGTTATATCCAGAATACCAACAACTTCAAATATAGACAAAAATCTCATCTGTATGTGTGTTTATGCGTCATACTTAGGGTTTCTCTTGCTGCAATGAAACAGGATGACCAAAAAGCAAATTGGGGAGGAAAAGGTTTATCTGTCTCACACTTTCATATATATCACCCTTCATCATTGAAAGAAGTCAGAACAGGAACTCAAACAGCTCCTATTTGGAGGCAGGAGCTGAGGTCTTGGAGGGGTGCTCTTACTGCATTGTTCATTATGACTTCCACAGCCTGCTTTCTTATAGAGCCTAGGGCCATCAGCCCAGAGGGTCCCACCACCCACAATGGGTTGGCTCCTCCCCCATCAATCACTAATTTGGAAAATGCCCTACAGCTGGATTGTATAGAGGCATTTTCTCAACTGAGTTTCTCTCCTTTCAAGCAACTCTAGGTTGTGTCAAGTTGATATAGAACTATCCAGCACAATGTGCATGGTTTGTTAATAGTGTGCTGAAGATCACAAGCCTGTTGTTGACTCTCTCTCTGTCCTTCTACAGATTGCCTGAGTGAACAGTCATGTTTTCAATGAACTAGTAACAACTGAGTACCTCCAGTGAACAAGGCCTTTTATCCATGGGCTTGAGGACAAGTGGGATGGAAACTCTCCTCTGGTGCCAGTCCTCCGTGAATACTGTATTGAGGGAGGGGGTGCAGCATCCTACCGTGGCAATGACTCCACTGCTAGACATCTGTCCTTCCAGGTATTGAAGGCATAGCAGGGAAGACTCTGAACCTAGTTTCTTAGTGCACATCTTTCCCACATAGACATAGTGGTTCAGAGAAGATGCCTCCCTTAAGACTGTAAAGTGCTTCTTAAACTAAAGGACAGTTAAGCCTGATAGCATGCAATCAGAATGAACTATCTTCATTTGGTTTTTTGCTGCAGCTTTTTGAGGGATAAGTCTCAAATCTTAAAATGCACCCCCTTACAAGTAAACAGTTGTGTGGGTTCTGGTAAGCAAGTAATGCCACCATTACCACAAGCAATTCCCATCATACTTTCTGCAACTGGTCCCTATCCTACACTACACTCATCCCTTCTCTAGCATCAGGTACCTACTAGTCTGGCATCTATCTGTGATGGTTAACTAGACAAGATAGAGGAAAGCCTAGGCGGTCTCTAGATTGCACTCCCTGGGTGTTTCTGTGAAGTACTTGTAAACAGCATTCACAGAGTGGAGGGAGCCCGCTTTGAGAGTGGACAGAACTCCCTTTTGGCTGAGGCCAAGGTGGAATAACGAGAGGAAAGGAAAAAGACAACACACACGCACACACACATTCTTATTCTCTTGCCCTCCCTTTCCCTCTCCTACTCTCCCTTATCCCTGTGTGTGTGTGTATGTGTGTATGTGTGTGTGTGTGTGTGTGTCTGTCTGTCTGTCTGTCTGTCTGTCTCCCTTCCTCCTCCTTCTCCCTCTTGGTTGCCAAAACAGGACCTGTTTTTACCCCATTACACAGGTTCTGTGATAATGGACCAAAATCTTTCTCTCTTTCATTTTCCCCTCAGGTGTTTTATCACAGTGACCTTAAAGCTAACATACCATCCTTGTAGACTTTCTCTGAAATTTCAAATAAATGGAATTATATACATGCAGGTTTTTTTTTTACAGTTGACTTCTATCATTTAAATTTTTAAAAATTGACCACAGTGTCCTATGTATTCATATTTTTCTCTCTTTTGTCCCAAGTGTCATTCCTTATATACCTGCCTCAGTTTGTTTATTCATTCCTAAGTTAGTGATCATTTGGCTTGAAACTGCATTTCCTTATGTTTCCTTATATCAAAATAGATAACATTATATTATACTACAGTATGTTATATTTATTGTTTAATCATATATATAATACACACACACATATGTATGTATCTCCAAAGTACTTAGAATAGAGACTAAAATAAGGAGATACTACATGTAAGATATATACACATATGTAAGTACTCATAGAGCTTCTTTCTGTTGTAAGTGAAAGACAGGAAATGAGCAATGGACATAATAAGTCAGTACATTTATAAAAATCCAGAAGATGAAAAGTGTTTCGAAGCACAGAAGAGTTGAAGAGTGCCTGTGCGTGTGTGTGTGTGCGTGTATGTGCCTCTGTGCGTGTATGTGCCTCTGTGTGTGTATGTGCCTCTGTGTGTGTATGTGCCTCTGTATGTGCCTCTGTGTGTGTGTGTATGTCCTTCTGTATGTGCCTCTGTGTGTGTGTGTGTGTATGTCCTTCTGTGTGTGCCTCTGTGTCTGTGTGTGTGTGTGTGTGTGTGTGTGTGTGTGTGTGTGTGTGTGTATGGGGGTCACAACAGCCCTCCTAAGAAAATGATGCTTACATAAAAACCTGAAGGTGTGAGAGGATACAGGTAGCCAAGTGGCAATCTGGGAAGTGCTCAGAGGTGGTGAGGGGAAGAACAGTTAATATAAATCCGATATAGGAACATGGTGTACGATTTTTTTGAGGAGCCTAAGGAGGCCCTCGAGTCAAAGCCGAGTGATCCCTGAGGAGGAAGGAGTTATCTACCATGTAGGGCATTGCATTTGACCAGAAGTGTCTGGCTTTCCCTACAAGTATACGATGACAATGATAAAGGCCATGACATGATCTGACTTTATGTCATGGTGGCTTCTCGTGAGATCAGCTGCATTACAGAAAGCACTGCTGTAACCATCATGGTGGCTTGCAAATAGAGAGCGGAGGGGATAAAGAGACCAGGAAAATATCCTAGGCTGTAGATGGTGGTGGCTGAAACAAGTCAGGGCAGTGGGAGTTGTGAGATGGTCCTGGACTTCAGTGCATTTTGAAGATGGAGTCAAACTTTTTGATACATTTAAGTGGGGCAAAAGCATAAGAGACTTCAATATTTTTTTTTCTGACCAGTTGGAAGGTTCAAACTGTCATTGTAATAAAGCCTCGGATGGAACCCGAGCAGCATGGGTTGGGAGTGGGAAAACAGAACATTAATTTCAAGACTTTTCTCCAAATGGCAAATGAAAGCAACAGTGTACAAGTAACAGGAAAGAGAGATTCAGTCCACATCTACACAGACTGTACTTAAATTGAGTGTGAAGAATAAAGGGGAAAATTTACCCAGTACTTAGAGAGCACAGTTACCACTTTCAGAAATCATAATATATCCAGAAGTCAGTAGAAGCACCTCTATTATCAGTACAATGGAGACCTAAGTATCAACTTAGAAGTCTATATTCAAGTAAACAATCATTCATCAAATAAGGGTTGCTTGAACTTCCTCCACTGTGACTCTGAAACCCTCTAGAAAGTTTTACATGCCCGCATAGATCTATAAATTACTGGTAATAAGGATTATAGAGGGGGCAGAGGCTGGAGAGATGGCTCAGTGGTTAAGAGCACTGTCTGCTCTTCCAGAGGTCCTGACTGTCTGTAATGGGATCTGGTGCTTTCTTCTAGTGTGCATGAAGACAGCATACTCATATATAGGTATATACTCACATATGTGTGTATATACTCATATACATGAAATAAAAAAGTAATCTTTATAAGGAACTTTATTTTAAAACATCTCTCTGGTACATACACATTTTTAGCATTTACTAAAGACAAAGAACATTTGCACATGAATGATGTGAACATACTTGCTTAGTTTTACACAGAAATTAAATCTTGCATGTATATGGTATTGCAGGACACAGTGAATCTACAACAGTTTTCAGAGTTGATCAATATTTTGATTTTTATAATCCTCAAGGTTAATATTGCTACTTTGCATAAATACACAGTTCAAAATGGCATAGGTATATTTAGGGTTAGTTCAGAAATGGTTAAAAATTCTGTCCTAACCTCAAGCCAAAATTCACCTCAAGTCTACAACTCACACCATAATTTTTAAGCTATGACATTCCCCAGCAATACAATTTAAAGGCACACTAACGTGATTCTCCCTATGTAAAGAACAATGGCAAGAAGATATTAAAAGTCATTGTTTTCTCTAATTTACCATGGTGACTCATTATGTGTTTGATTATACTTAAATATTGTGTGTGTGTGTGTGTGTGTGTGTGTGTGCATCCATGAGTTCATGAACATGCCAGGATGCACAGGTGGAGAGCATAAGTTCTCTCTTCCCACCATGTGGGTCCAAGAAATCAAACTCAGGTCTTCAGGTTTAGTGGCAAGTACCTCTTAATACTTTTATTTTAAATGTGTGTGTTGATGTCCAGGTCTATGCCTGTAGTTGTATGCATCTGGATGCAGGTGGCTATGGAAACTAAGCATTGCGTCCTCCTGGAGCTGGTAGCTGTGAGTTGGAAGGTGTGGGGTCCTCTGTAATAGTAGCATGAGCCCTTAACCCTGGGTCATCTCTCCGACACTGGCAAGAAGTATTTTTATCTGACGGGCCATCACCAACTTCACATTAGACTCTAAGCTAGATTTTGTGCTTTCAGGAACCTTTTAGTACTGCCACATCTTTCACAGCCCCTATGTCTAGTTACAATTCACAGCTTAAGGAGTTGTGCACTAAATCAACCATTCCCTAAAAGTGCTTAATCATTTAAACTTCTCCAGCAAGAAAGAAATTCCTTAGCAAAAAAGAAATGAGCCCAGAGGCAAGTGAGGTGTGCAAAGAAGAACACTGCACACAGGTAATAGAATGATGGTGAATTCAACCAAATACAGGCTGTACAGAACAGAAGCAGACTGCTTTTTAATATCTTTAGGTCTTGGTGTTGTTGAGTAGGAAGACAGAAGAACTAAACAGTTTAGCTTTATCTAGAATTTTTTTTAAGTTTTATTTATGTATTCCCTTTACAACCCACTATCAGCCCTTCCTCTCCTCTTAGTACCCCCTCACAAAAGTCCTCCCCCATTCTCCCTTCCCCTTCTCTTTTGAGAAGGGGAAGTCCCCCTCTGGGTGTCAACGACCCCCATCTAGAAAAATATTATTGCTTCAAATGGCAAGAAAATTACAACAAGATTCCAAATTCATAAACAGGGTGGGGAGGAAGGGGAGAAGAAAGAAATTAAAGAAAAATCTCAGCAACCTAATGTTAAGAATAACGGGAGTGGGGGGTTGAAAACATGCAAATTAAGACGGTCAAGTTCAAATAACTAAATCTGATAAACACACAGGGAATGAAACACAGAAACTAAATAATTGAAAGAATCAGAAATATATCTCCTAGTTTGACAATTACAGTAGACATGCCCCAAACAGCAAGGGTTGAAAGCAAACCTAGGAACATTATGGTATTGATTTTTTTTGTTCCTGTGGTAAAACACCAGGCCCAAAAGCAAGTTAAGGAAGGAGTTCAGTTTTGTTTATGGTTCCAGACAGATGAGAGAGGCATGGGTGGCAGGCATGGCTGCTTCAGCCAGGAACTGGGAGTGCACATTTCTCAGATACCATCTGGACCCAGAGAGAGCTACCTAAAAGTGGGTTAAGGATTTAAACTCTCAAAGTCCAACTCTAGTGACACATTTCTGTCAGCAAGGCCATGCCTTCCAAACCTCCCCCAAACACCGCTACCAACTGGGAGTCAAGTTTGCAAATTTCTAAACTCTGCTGGGCATTCCTCATTCAGACCACAATAATGATTGCATCAAGAATGCTAACTAAAGACAAGCTAGTATATCAGCAGTAATAATATATTAGCTAAAATTTAAATCACGATTATGAAGAACAGAGACCTATTATACAATGGTAGATTAGTCTAAGAAGGTGCATGGGTTATAAACTTGTATACTTCTGAGAACATAACCTTGAACTATGTAAAAATAAGTATAATTGCTAAGTGGATAGTTTTGCAATAATGTGGAGAATTTTTCAACATAACAAAACGTCCTGAGGTTAAGGAAACAGGACATTTTTTATAATTATAAGTTTAAACAATTCAATCAACCAAACTTGATGTAATAAACATCTTTAGAGATGAGGACTGAAGAAATAGCAAATATACCTGAACAAATATATAGCAAACACTTGTCTGGCATGTTTAAAGACTAATTTGGTCCTTAGTACTGAAAGAAAAAGAAAGGGAAGAAGGAAGACAGAAAAATATAGCCATGGAGTAAATACCCATGGAGAAATCTCAAAGAATTTAAAGAATTGGGGGATGGTGATCCCATAGGAAAACTAACAGTGTCAACTAACCTGGACCCCTGGGAGCTTCCAGAGACTGAGCCACCAACCAAAGAGCATACATACACAAGCTGATCTGGGGTTCCCCATGTAGCAGAAGGCTGCCTTGCCTGGCATTAGTGGGAGAGGATGTACCTAATCCTGTAAAGACTTGATGCCCTAGGGTAGGAGGGTACCCAAGGGAGGGGGGACACCCAAGAGGGGGACTGAGAGGAGGGCAACTTTTGGGATGTAAATTAATTATAATAATAATGATAATGATAATAATAGAAATCATGTTATATAATCCTCAACCCCTGGCCATGATCCAATTGTCTAGTTAAAAATCAAACCCAAGTAGACAAACATTTTTTCCTCACATATTTGTATAAACCCAAATCAATACACTAAGAAAACATAGGAAATCAAATTATGACTTATAAATTATTTAGTACTTGACAATCATAAAATACTGGGAAACATGCATGATGAAACTAACTGGATGATTAGGGTTCTCGTTTTATGTTATCAAAAATGAGGAAAGAGCACACAATTCTGTTGTATGTAGAGTTAGGTAGTATGAAACTGTGGATGCGAAAGAACAGAAAGGAAGGGGAAAGAAGTGAGACTGGAAATAAAAATAAAATCGACAATAAAATAGGGCTTAAAAATCAAGACGCATGAGTTGCTGCTTGGCCTTCTTGTTCATCTCAGCAGAAAGCACAGTGACTCAATGTACCCTCAGAGACCAACCCATGAGTACAAATGAAAAAAGTAATTGGAATGCAGGTGAACATAATTTAAGATGAAAGGATTTCCTGGAAGTTAGCCGAACTGAAACATCACTACTAGGGAGGCAATTTAAAAGTTATTATTCTGCACTTGGAGGGAGGGGGGATACAAATAAATTTGTGGTGTTATTCAAACCACTTTATTAAATAACTCAGAATCCAATAATGAAAAACAGATGAAGAACTATGCGTTCGTATTTCTATCCCCCGTAGAGTAAATACATCTCTGTCACATTTTTTATTTGTCATATAATTGTATCTTCAAAACTCCGATTGATCTCTTAAGGGACTAGGCTAAGTAATTTCTTATGTTCAGTGGGTTTAACTTCAACAGCTCTTTACTCATATATTCCAGGAATTTTGAAATCGGGTGGGTGGGGAGGGAGTATAACTTTAATTCCTTAAGAAATGCTCTGATTTTTTAGAATAGAAATTTAAGCCTACAACCCCCTCCAAGTTAAACAACCCTCTGGGGGAGATGTGTGCACACTGCAGAGGCTCTTTAATAAAGAGTGGATTCCAGTTACTGCAAATTACTTCTCAATTAGGGAAAGTTGACACAGTCTCCAAGCAGGTGACAAAGATGGCAGCCAGGAAAGAGGGAGGGAGAGAGGCGGCCTGGGAGCTCGCAGGTGTTCTGACTTAATCTTTCATCAAAACAAGATTTATTCAGGGAGAATTTATATAATCACATGATTAGAAAGCAGACACACAAAATGCACTCAGAATAGTGCCATTTTTTAAAATCCAGTTTTTATTTCCCAAATTCTCCAAGTAGACAGCCTCCAATTTTAAAACACACGGGAAAGTTGTTTTGAGTTAGGAAAGGTCTCAACAGAAGAGTGGGGAATCACCCAGGAGGCAGTTTTTCTTGCAAAATTATTCTTATACCCTTGAGCATCTATTTGCCTTTCTGTTTAGCAGGAGAAAACACTACAGAAATTGCTTTTCTATAAATATTCCAAATGCTGCATAAAAAGCCCACGGCTTCTACTATTTCTTCAAATTATTTGATTTCTTCTCTACAGCCTTGTATGCAGCATTGTAAGCCAGGGACATGTCCATTGATTTGTTTCTGTGAAGCAATGCTGAATGTAATATTTACATTTAATGAAGAGACAGTCACCAATCACATAGATTTCCCAGTTGGGTTTGCAATTTTAGGGTGATTATTTTTACCTTGTTTCTATGTGAAATAATATCTCACCTCATTTAGAGTGTTTCGCTTTATGCAAAAGCACTATGAATATTTTAGCTGCATTCTATTATTTATGCCAATATAGAAATATCTGGTACCTGAAAATTGATATTGCTGTCTGGAGAATGAGACAATTATTCAGCCTGCCAGCACCTTAGTTGTTTACAATTCATGACTTACTTTCTTCCTATCTTCTGTTTGGAATTATCTAAAACCTTGGCTCTTAAACGTCTATCTGTTTCTGTCTTCTAGAAGTTTCTAAAGAACACTCCCACTTTTAGGTTTTTATTATGTCTACTTGAGTTGATTGTCAATACCTGCCTTCTACTTCTCTGACATTTTGTTTTCTAAGAGGCATGCCACTTAGAGGTGAAGTCTTCCAGACCCTTATCTATTCGTCTCCATAGTAACCTCCACAGTGGTATTTATCCTCTGGCTGCTCATCTATCACACACCTTGCATTTAATATCACTTAGTGTGACACTATAATGGTTAAGAAAGCATTTCCTTTTGTAACTCCAGCAGGATAGGCACATTGTTAAGTGCCCAGCATTTTACACAGGAATGAAAGAATCAATGATTGATCCTTATCAATATACCATTTACACCTGTGAGTACTAGAAGAGATGGTTAAAGGAAATTAGGGATGTGGTAGAAATGCTGGAGGACCGGCTTCCCTGAAGGCCTTCCAGCAAGCAGAAGTGTCAAGAGAACATCATTTACAGAAGGACCTCAGTTTGACTTGGTAATTTAGAAAACAGAAGAACTGGCTATTACCATAATCACATTTAATGTGCACCTAATGAATCCACACAATTAAATTTTCAGTAGGCCCAGTTATAGCTCTATTCAATTTCTCTTCTAGGAAGAAAAAATGGTCTATCTCCTGTTAAAGATTGTTTTGTTTGAAATGTAGCACGGAGATGTAGCACGTTTAAGCTAAACAGAGGTATTCATTAGCTGGCAGTTAGTACAGATTAATAAACTGGGCAGAAGCATCTAGCTAGCCTTGGATGAAGGGAGTATCAACTCAATGAGATAATATATATTTCTCCACAGTTGGGGCATGGTGACAGATGCTAAGAGGGCTCTTTGGCGTCCACACCATTGTGTGACACTGACCCCTCGAGAGCAGGTAAGAACTATGGCTTTCCTCTAGCCAACATACTATGAGTAGGTTGCATGTAGTTATAAGCATGGACTTGTACTTTGAAACACTTTAAAACCTGTCTTGCTACAGGATACTTGCTTTCCTTCTGGTAAGAAGCAAGTTGTCATATTGGTAAGCTATAACATGAGTGTATCATGAGACTAAGAACATGCCACATTCAGGTTTACAGATGGCAAGAAACTGAGCCAGTCATCAGTCTGGCATTCTGTAAGGAAAGAAACACTGTGGCAGCCAGGAGTTAGGATACATAGCCTTCACTAGCCACGTCACAGCGCTGAGCAACTCATACCTAGAGTTCAATATTCTGATACTCTGAAGGCCTAAGCATAACAAGATGTCAGACAACAGTCTATCCCAAACCCCAGAATTTGAGACTGCTTGTCCTGCTGAAAGCCACTTAATTTGTAGAAATATTGTATTTGCCTAATACTACCCCAAATATAAAACCTTGACTGAAAACCCAAAGAAAATGAAATGAATTGTTCTCCATAGGTAGGTGAATAGGCAAGGTGAGGACTAACCAATTTGATCTGTATAAGAAGGATAAGAGCTCAGCCCTATACTGAACACTATAATTTAGTATTGATCACAGCAAGTTATCTAGGTGCTGGATGGCTGGTTAAGTGGGTAAGTGCACTTATTGGTCTTTTGATGGAAGGAACTTAGTTTTCAACACCTATATTGGGTGTCTCATCATCCCTATCCCATAACTCCAGTTCTACATACATAAGGCTCTTTTCTGGCATCCATAGACACACACACACACACACACACACACACAACTATATATTTTATATATATAATAACTATATGTATACTAAAAGCACACTGTCTAAATATACTATGTAGAAATAACATGCTGAGAAAAAGAATCTGAGCACTGTAGTTCACTTTCTTTCAGGGAACCCTGCATTTTAATTTTAGGGGTTAAATTTTCAAGATCTGTTTTCAGTTCCTATCTGAGCTTTGAGAATTTTATTTTTAAAATATATTTAGATGAAAATGCTCATTGGCAGGATAACAGAATCAATAGATTACATATGACTCTTGCGTAGAAAAGCATGGAAGATTATGTTTTTCATATATCACAGATTTAAAAATCTATGCAATACAGACTCTAACCCTTTTAGAATTCCTTTCCAGCTGGGTTGGAAACCTTTTAAGTCTTCCATAAAATAAAGAAGACTGGATAATCCCGAGGGTCGTTGAAGATATACAGCAACTAGCGGCCTCTGACAAGGAAGGGTATGAGGGTAGAATAATTGGGAATTTGTACATTTATCTGGCAGTTTCTATAAACATGCACCTAGCCTATGACTCATATGTTCTACATGTCACTTGTCCAAGAGAAATGAAAACATTATCCATAAAAAGACTTCTTCGAAGCTATTCCTTACAGTCTCATTTGTGTTTGAGCCAAGATCCTCCTGAATTGCCCAGGCTGGTCTCAAAGTCAAGTGACCCACCTCCCACAGCGTTTCAAGTAGCTGGGACAGCAGGCCTACCACCATTCTCTACATCTTCATTCTGTCTGTTTGCTTTTCTGTTTGTTTTCTCCATGCTGATGATCAAACCCAGGCTGTAAGCATGTTAGGCAAGCTGCCTAACCCTCAGAAAAAGAACAAACAAACAAATCAGCAGGCGGCTATACTCTGTAACTGCCCAGATCTGGAACAGGCCAAATGACTATAACCAGGATGAGTAGATAGTAGCATAGCCATTATTGGAATCCTACCCAACCATAAAACACTGAGTGCCAGGCCTAGAGCCTCCCTCAGAATTAAAGGTTTTATTCTCCCAACTGCCAGGCGTGTTATCCGAGATATCCCTCAGCTCTCAGAGACTTTTTTGAAGGGGAAGTGGGGAGAATTTCACTGGCTAAATCCACAGTCTTGCCCAAAATGCTGCTTTCTTCACAAGGGAGCAACATGTACCCAGTGTTTCATCAGTGCAGGGTGGCTACAACAGCATCTGGACAAGAACTTGAGGCAATCCCGAGGAACCATCCAGAGTTATGCCTGGTACTGAAGTCAGTGGAGGTCAGTGCTATTTGGTGGCAGGCATCTCACAAATCTACTGGCCCCTCTGCCCATTCCTACCCCTTCATCCTTTCCACGGCTGTTGATTCTCAGTGAACACCCAGCATGCTGATATTCCCTCTTAGCTATGGAATCTAACCCAAGCTATGGAATCTAACCCAAGCTATGGAATCTAACCCAAGCTATGGAATCTAACCCAAGCTATGGAATCTAACCTTACCAAATGGAGGCCTTGAAACAATTTCACCAACTTGAAGAAGGTGCGGACAAAAAAAATATACCACATGAAGCTCTAAGGCTCAGAAACAAATGTCTAGAGAGAAAAGCCAGGAGAGTTGGGAAGGATTTGGGCAGGCCTGAACACTCTTGGAAGGTGGTTATATCCTTTCTTTGTCCTGATGGAGTGTGGACTGCATGGTCATGTGCAAATGTCAAAACTTAAAGAAATATTCTCTCAAAATACAGATGCTTATTTCACTCTGTGTAAAACAGGCCCCCCTCCCCAAAAAAAAAAACATAATAAATGAAAAGTAGCCAAATCAAGCTTGGTTTGAACTTAGGTTCATGTAACAACTTTAGATTTCACCATGGCCCATTAAGCCTTTGTTCTTTGGTTGTTTTGAACCTATGTTTTAGAATTAACAAAGCTGTTATTCTCATCATTATGAAGGCTGCAAAATACAATTGGCTTGCCCTTTCAGTCTGTCATGATTAAAAATGTTATGCTAATCAGCGGTAGCTCCAAAGGCCTTGAAAAGGCACTCAATTGCTTGTTATGTGATGAATCTATTCATCATTGTGGCTGGGCACAAAGTTCATGCAATTACAAATGCAGCTACCTGTCTCCTAATTTAGGATTAGTGTCTTAGAGAATTCTTGATTGGATTTTAAAAACATCAAACACAGGCTATTACAGCCAGGAAGACCAGAGACATCCCTCAGTGCTGATCTCTCAGTGTTCATGACCAGCTTAGCTTTGCTGGTACTGAGTACTGAGCATCGATGCAGTTTCCCAGATACAGACAGGAATAGACTGAACCTATATTCTAGGGCATATTCCATAGGGCATGCCTGCTGCATTCTCAGAGTCTGGTGACTCCTTTGTCCCCTCGCTGCCTTCATATTGGTGTCCAGGTCACGAGGCTTGCCCTCACAGGATAAGCCATGTCTCTGGATCCAGTTTATTTTAACGATGAATCAGGCAGTTACCATAACCAGGCACCTAATTCCTGGTATGTAGCGAAAAGAAATGAAAATATATATTCACCAAAATTGGTCTGTGAAATCCACAGTAACATCGTTCATAACAGAGCCAAGTTAAAATAACACAAAAGTCCATCAAAGTAGAGAACGGAAATATAAAATACAGCATATCCCTATAGTAAGTGAGCTTAAGAATACAAATGAACAGGTACTGATCCATGAACTACCACTGAAAACATTTTGCTAATGTTTTAAGTGAAATAAACTAATGAGGAATGGATAAATGTTTGCATGAAGTATCTGGGATAGGCGTACTCCTAGAGAAAGGAAGTATACTCATGATCTCCTAGAGCTGGAAAGACCCTGGAGACAAGTGATGCTCTTGGGCGCAGGGTCTCTTGTCCCAGTGATGAAAATATGACATTCACAGTAGTAAATACTTGCACAACTCGGTATGTACACATGAAAGTACTCAATTACATGGCTTTTTAAATGACCGAGTCATAAGCTTTGTGAATTGAATCTCCACCATACTCTTTAACAAGAGATGCCCTCTGACTTCTATGGCACATTCTACACTTACTCGTGATAAACAATAATAAACAAACAAAAAAAATCAAAAATGAAACTTGCAAACTGTTTTTCCAAAGTAGTTCTAATTTTGTGTGCGTGTGAGTGTGTGAGTGTGTGTGTGTGTGTGTGTGTGTGTGTGCGTGCGTGTGCACCTACCCTCATGTGCACACATCAGTACACCCACTAATACAAGAGAATGGGGTCAGATCGCTTGGAGTTGGAGTTACGGGGTTTTGAGGGCTGAGATACAGATCGGGGAACCCTGCAAAAGCAGTAAATGATTTTAACTGCTGAAGCATTTCTCCAGCCTATGATTATTGTGGTCTTCATTTGCATTCCCTGGGGTTAAGGTTAATGAGCATTTCTTTATATGTATATTAGCAATTTGTGTATCTTCTTCAGGGAAAAGCACAAAGTTCTCAGTTTAGCTTTTCCTTTTGTTTGTGTCTTACATTTTTGATGTCACAGTAATGAACCAATCAGTTAACCCAAGGTCACGAAGATTCACACCTACAGTTTCTTTGAAGAGTTTTAGTTGTAGCCCGTATACTTGGGTTTATTTTTCAATTGTGAGTTAGCTTTTTATGTGGCATAAGGTTGGGTACTCATTTTGTTTAAAAATACTGATTGATTGATTGATTGATTGTTGTTCTGGGGATAGAAACCAAAGCTTTGCCCATAGTTGTCAAACATTTTATATCTGAGCTAACACCTTAGATCCTACCTTATTCTTTTTGCCATAGTACCATTTACTGGTAAGATGATTTCTTCTCCTTTGAATTGTTTTTGCAGCCTTATTAAAAGCCAGTACACTATAAATGTGAAGGTCTATTTCTAGAGTCTCCATACTGCTATATTTATTCTACATAAAAATACTTCATCCAAACACACTTTCCAACTGACAGCCGAATGGATCTGGAGAGCCAATTAAAACACTGTGTCTTCAAAGCATTACAAGTGAACCGGGTGTTTTGACTTTTGTTTGTTTTCTTGTCCCTCTCCACAGCAAATTAATATACGAGATATAGCAATATCCTTGGAGAAGCAGTCAGGTAACAAGTTGCAGTTCAGGGACAGAAGGGACCAGGGCAGGTTGATTAGGCAATAGTCATCTATTTTGCAGAAGCTTTCCCGAAATCCAGAGGTGAACCTCAAAGCATCATGGGTCAGCTTCCTGATGTGTGCTGTGCCTAGCCTTGTTTTCAAAGCACCGAAGTTTAATTAGAAGGGCATCTTCTGGGACCACTGGATCAGAGGCCTCTGGGAAGAAATGCTCTTGCAGTGAGGCAGTGTGATGGGAAAGGAAGTCCAGTCCTCTCACTTCCCATGTGTGCCAGTTACCTGGAGGGGAGGGAGTCTGTTCCTGGGAGAACTGGTGAGGTTTTAGAGTCTGTCAAAGTGTTTCAGGCCTTTTTGATCTGGGAAAACCTTGGGTGCTCATGAGGAGGGACTGGGTGCTGCTATTGGTCAAGGGGGACTCATTATCCATTTAGGGATGCTGCCAGAAGGTGACTAGATTTCAGAAAGCTATGACAACACACACACACACACACACACACACACACACAGAGAGAGAGAGAGAGAGAGAGAGAGAGAGAGAGAGAGAGAGAGAGAGAGAGAGAGACATAGACAGAGAGAGAACATGTGTGTGGACAGACAATGCTTATCTCCAGGTGGACATTCAGCCTTGTTCAGTCCATAGGCAGGAACCCATGATCCATTTCCAGGTTAAAAAAAACAAAAAACAAAAAACAAAAAACAAGAAAAAAAAACAACAACAAGAAACCTTTCCTTCATTCTGAGCAGGTCCATCAGGAAGTATAAAGGCTGTTTCCGCTACTATATTGGGTTCCCCAAACCCTAAGCTTTGAAACACAAACTGAAAACTGTCCCAGCTTGGAGGCAGTTATCCTCCCCCACCTCCCCCCCCAACTCCCACCACCCCCAGGAAACAAGAGCAGCACTCTTTGTATATTCACAAATCCTTACAGGTGATCCACACATCGAATGAAGAAAAACAACCTGATATATTAAGGAGGATGTTCACTCTAGAAATGCTGCCTTGGGAGATTGTCAGCTAAAATACCTGTGCACACAGAGGCTAAGAACTATTTAAATCCTGTTGCCTGGCTGTTGACCCAGTAAAACTTTCTTTTTCTATTAAATTTACTTAAAAAAATTATTAGGGATTTCACATTGACTCATAAACAAACAAACAAACAAAAGCCATAATTTATCTGTGCCTATCTGATACCTATCAAAATGTAGAATATGTTAATTAATATTCTCAAAAGCTTTTGCCAAATATCTTGGGGTTCTTTCTTTTAAAATTGTCTTACACTTCATTTGTATTATGAATAAGAGTTAAAAGCATTTACTCACATTTTAAAGGCAAAACAAATCTTGATTATTGTATTTCTTAAATTTTTTTCTGATTTTTCACACACACACACACACACACACACACACACACACACACCCCTCATCTACTCCATCCTTGGAAATGAATGCCACTGTTAACATGCAGACACACAAAATGAGTCCTATCCCTCAGAAGTAAGGCCCAGGAACCTGTGCTCGTTCTTGCTTGATCATGCACCGCATTAACGCTTCACAGACCTTTCCAGTCAATCCTTTCTTCCAGTTAGACCACAGGCCAAGGGAAGACGCCATTTCTCCACTTGACTTTCCTTTGATTCTTAGCGACTACCATCACCACAGCCCTTTCTTGACTCAGCCCACTTTGTCCCATTCCCTGCCTGTCCCCATTCTTCTTCCTCCTATGAGGAATAATATGACTCAGAAACAATCTGATCCATTACTGCTACCTGATCCTTTGGATTTAATTCTCAGATGAAATCCACAAAGAATTATGATTATGATGTTCATATTAACTTATACATAAAGTAAGATGACTAGATGAACCACCCCAGGATGAAAATGAGGCTACAATACTCTTCTCTACCTCATGACACCCACCTGTTACAGGCCTGGTTTCCTCTCCAGACAATAAGCAACTGGCATAGGAGGAAGCTTCAGTATGCAGTCAGTGAATGCACGGTTCCTACATCCCTGCTCTCCTGGGTTTGATTTCTGCCATAGATTAGATGATATGACAATGTCTAAAACAGCCCCCATGTTACAGTCATGCCCCCACTTTCTCTCAGGCTCCTTATCATTTCTGCTGCTACTCCAGTCTCACTGTGGCCAATGAATAGCCTGTGGTCCACACAGTGAGAGACAGTTAAACTCAGGCTCTCCTGGCAACCCAACCCTCTGCTGGTTTTTTGTCATATCTGCAAATAAAAGTAATAACTTTAAGTCCTTATCCTAGGCTACAAGACCTTGACAAGCTGGCCTTGATGGGCATCTGTGGTGGTTTGAATAGGTATGGCCCTGTAGACTCACGTATTTGAATGTTTGGTCCACAGGGAGTAGCACTATTAGGAGGCTTGGCCTTGTTGGAGTAGGCGTGGCCTTGTTGGAGGAAGTCTGTCACTGTCTTTGAGGTCTCCTATGTTCAAGCTATGCCCCGTGTGACACAGAGTCTCCTCTGCTGCCTGAGGATCAAGATGTAGAACTCTTAGCTCCTTCTCCAGCAACATGTCTGCCTGCACACTGCCATGATGATAATGGACTGAACCTCTGAAACTGTAAGCCAGATCCAATTAAATGTTGTCCTTTGTAAGAGTTGTGTGGTCATGGTATTTTTTTCACAGCAATGAAACTCTAACTAAGACAGCATCCTAGCTCAGTTTCCCCTGTGTGCTCTGTTACTCAGTCCTTGTGTCCCTACTGGTCTAGTGCTCCTCAAACAGAAGTGCACATTTAGCGCAGGGCTTTTGGTTTGGGCTGTTCAAGCCCAGCTATCTACTTGAATTTCTTCTCACTAACTTGGGTCAAGATCTCCTTTTGGCTAAGACATCCTAAGTGGAGGGATTGTCTCTTGTCTGTTATACATCAAGGCGAAATTCCCACAACTTGTCCGTTTTTTTTTCTTTTTTCCTCATTAGCACATAACTAAAACAAATCATGTGTCAACCAGTCTAAACCAAATGCAAACACATAATGAGAGAGACTGTTTCAGCTTCACACTGTATCCCTAGACTAGATGGAGCCTGGGACACTGCAGAGTTGAATGAGTGAATGAATAAATATGAAACTGTCCCCATTACCGGGAATTTTGTTTTGCTGTTGTATTCTCTCTCTCTCTCTCTCTCTCTCTCTCTCTCTCTCTCTCTCTCTCTCTCTCTCTCTCTGTGTGTGTGTGTGTTTGTGTTGGTCTGTTTTGAAATAGGTTTTCACATAGTCCAGGGTAGCCTCAAACTTACTATGTAGCCCAGGGTGACCTTAAATTTCTAATTCTCCTGTCTCCAGTTTCCAGGTCCTGAAATTTCAGATATAAGCCATCACTTTGTTTCTGAAAAACAGAGAACTGAAGAACTTCTGAAAAACTGTTTAACAAGAGGGCTTTGAGTTATATTATTTTGAGTTCAAGTCAGGTTTCTCATCTATAAAGTACTGTATTACCCACATCCCAGAAGCTAGTGCACATCGTAACAGAGAGGCTGATGAAGTGGTCCCCTGAGTAGAAGTTTGTTATCCAAGTATGAGGTCCTGAGCTCTGATCCTCACTCAGCACCTATGTAAAAACTTTCACGCAGCCACTAGCCTTTACACAAGCATGCACAAGTGCACACAGATGCATAGACACATACATAACCCTCAATGACACATACATACCCACTGTCTTAGTTTCGGTTCCATTGCTGTGAAGAGACACCATGACCAAGACAACTCTCATAAAGACAAAATTTTAAGTGGGTCTGGCTTCCAGTTTCAGAGCCTCAGGCCATTATCATCCTAGCAGGAAGCATGGCAGCCTGCAGACATGGTGCTGGAGAAGATGCTGAGAATTCTATCTCTTGATCTGCAGGCAGCAGAAGGAGAGACTGTCTTCTGCAGGCAGCCAAGAGGCTCTTATTCCACACTGGGCAGAACTTGAGCACTAGGAGACCTCTAAGACCACTACACAGTGACACATTTCCACTGACAAGGCCACACCCATTCCAGCAAGGCCACACCTCCTAATAGCGCAACTTTCCATGGACCAAGCATATTTAAACCACCGCACCTACCACCAGCACACACATGTGCTCACACACAAACAAATAACCCCTAATACTGGTACAATCCAATCAGTCATAACATCTCCAATGGTCAATTGACTGACATTTCTAATCGTCAATGCAAGTGACCAATAATTAGTTACCACTGAATGTTAGATGGCTTGATTCTATATTTTGTGTAATGAATCCCTTAGGGAAAAGTAAACCATTGATAATTAGGTAAATATTTACTCTTTAGAACTTATCAAAAACACATTTTGAATTTCCTTTCAAGCAAGTCTTACCTACCATTGAAACTTAAGACCTTGATACTGCAGACAACAGTCACAATCACAAGGCTGTTGTGTTAGCACAAACATAAGAAAGTATGGAGAAACCTCGATCTTTCTGGTTCCAAAGGCAAATCTTAGCATTACGGTTAGCTGAGGATAATTGCAAACCCAGCTTTTCTTGCATATTTCCTCAGGCTATTCAGATGTTACATCTGGAAGCAGGGAACTGCTTGAAAAACGCATTGAGTGGTCCTAAATCCTCTCATCTACTGAGTTAAATTTAAAGATGAGGTCAGAGTGCAGCGGCCCTTCTTGCTGTTTTAAGAAAAGTGGAATTCTAATTATCCTCTGTCCTCATCTGTGACCCTGGGTCAGTGAACAATAGTTCATTGATAAATCATGTAAAATGGGACACCTTCTTTGCACTAGGACTTGAAGGATGAGGCTCTTTCCAATGAGTTATGGCACTGTGATGAAATACATAGTTGCATGTTTGCCTGTGTCTGCCAAAGAAAACACATCTTTTTAGTCCACCACCAACTATGAAATGTTGATATTTGGAAACTAATACATTTGCTGATTTATTTCCTATTTGTTTATTTTTGGTTCTACTTTCTTTGATTGCTTGTTTGTTTCTGAGACAGGATCTCACCATGTAGCTCAGGCTAGCCTCAGATTCACTTTGTGCCCCAGGATGGTCTTGAACTCACGACAATCCTCTTGCTTCAGCCTCCTGGGTAGACTGTAAGCAGCTGCTGTTTTGTCCACCTTAAATTCAATTCCTTTAACGTTGGTAAGTTTTGAGGGCATGGATTACTATTAGATGGTGTTTATTCTGTTTAGAGTGGAATGCAGTTTCATAACATTAAAATGATAAGTTACTGATGTAGATAGAGATTCCAATGATCAAGATGAACTCTAGATTTCTCTTCATTTGGAGACTCCATTTAAGTTTCTGTATCTTTGTGCCTCTCCTACGAACTCAGATATGTTAGACTCTTACCAAACATCTGATAATGGACAGGAGTAAAGTGTTATAATGGGTTTTAAAAGCATGTTTCCATTGTTTCTGACATGATTTATCCTTGCCTAAGTATTTACCCTTAGTTTTAAAAAAATCTACCTTTTATCTGTTATAATAAAGTACTGTTAAATATCTTTAGATAGTCAACCTTCCAACCATTTCTCTTATGGACTTTGAAATTAGCATCTTAGTAAGGAATGACATGCACATACTAAAGGCATGGAAATACACTTCAATAATATTTTCTTCTGGTGCTTTTAAATTTTCAAGTGTGTGTATTTTTTTGTTTTAATATTACTTTGTGAGTGCTGAAAAATAACGTTATGGTCTCCTTCATATTGATAAGAAGCGATGTTAGCATTTCCTCTTAAATTATGTATTCTCCATTGATTTAAAGGACATTACCATAAGATGTCTATCTTATCCTGTCCATAAAGACTCAAGGGAGGAAAAGTAGAACTTTATACTGTAGCATGATCTTTTTCCTAGAGCCACAAGACAAATTTTGCTTCCTATCAGAAATCTGCCTACCTGTGCCCCTTCCCATGCCCCTTTGTTGTTTTCAAATCTTTCTTTTATTTTGGGAGTGCATCATCTATAACACACACACACACACGTTTATTATATAACCTCCTCCATTGTGTGTGTGTGTGTGTGTGTGTGTGTGTGAATGTGTACAGATTCATGTGCTGATGGGTGGACCTGAGACTAAGTGAGCAGGACATTGGATGTCTCCCCTTGATCCAGATCTGATTGTCTCTGATCCTCACTAATGAGCTTACTGTCGTGAACAACCACATCAGGGCTCTGGGGATTCTGACATAGCTGTCCCTTCTCAACCACTGAGCTATCTCTCCACACAATCCATTGACTTCAGTGTAATCTCTGACTTGAGTTACTAAAATGTTCTCCAAATAAAAGTAAGACTAAAGTTGCCTTGAAATTGTATGTATCACAATTTACTTCTGCACATGAACTTATGAAATAGTTCCTTCTAGCAATCTGTGTAATCATGTCATTATTTCGATACATTTAGTCATGAGCTGTTTTTCTGTAAAATAATGATGCAACTATGACCCATACCTTCTGAAGGTTGAGACTTGTCTTAGTTAGGGTTTTACTGCTGTGAATGGACACCACAACCAAGGCAAGTCTTATTAGGACATTTAATTGGGGCTGGCTTACAGGTTCAGAGGTTTACTTCATTATCATCAAGGCAGGAACATGGCAGCATCCAGGCAGGCATGGTGCATAATGAGCTAAGGGTTCTACATATTCATCTGAAGGCTGCTAGCCGAATACTGCCTTCCAGGCAGCTATGATGAAGGTCTTAAAGCTCATGCCCACAGTGACACACCTAAACCAATAAGGCCACACCTCATAATTGTGCCACTCTCTGGGCCAACCATATTCAAATCTTGGCAGGACTTCAATATGTGACTTTGGGAGGTACACAAATCAATCCACAACAAAATCAACTGAGACATCTCAAGTCAAAGCCTTGAATTATTACACTTCTCATAACAACTTTAAACACAGGAAGGTTCAAACCATCAAATTAAGGGTCAGTTTCATCTGGGGAGTTGGCTTGCTTCTGTTCACTTATTACTTCAGTTATTCACTTATGAATAACTGTTCAGTTATTCATTGTCCCGGCCCACTGATCACCTTATCAGGCTTTCAAAATCTTCTAGAAGAAATCCACTGTGTACAATAAAGTGTGTACAATAAAGATGCCCCCTAAGTGTCATGAGGTACAACAGTTGTATTGAAATGCTGTTTGTTTTCAAAAAATAAGTATAAGGCCGGTTCACTGACTTTATACATGGTTTGGGAATAGAGTATTTAAAATTGGAAAGAGTATTTTGAGCCAATGGCCTAGGGACCACAAGAGACTACTTAGCCTTTTACCAGCCACATGCACCTCACCTTTATGGAGCTTATGGCCTCAGGGAGTGGGACAAACACTATTCCATAACCTAAGGGACAAATATCTAGGCATTCTTCAGAGCAAATCAGAAAGTACAGGACTGCGCCTCGCCTAAGCTGTGCATATTAGTAGTCACCTGTGGCTGTCATAACAGTAGATCACAAACTTTAGTAATAAGATCAAGTCACTCTTTCCTAGTTCTGGATGGCAGAGGTCTGAAACTATGCTCTTTCTAAAGACAGGAGGATCCATCCTGTTGTCATCCCCCTTCTGCTGACTTCTGACGTTCTTTAGTGTGCGGGTATTGCAGAAATAGTTGGCTCTGTCTATATATGTCACTCTAATTAGAATGTTTGTTTACTCCAAAATTCATGATGCCATTTAATTGTACTGAAACAATATTAACAGATTGGAACTCTTGTTTTCGTTTTTGTTTTGAGAGCTCTTGTAGCCTCAGCTGACCTCAAACTGTCATGTAGCCAAGGATGATCTGTGAACTACTGATCTTCTTGTGATTACAGGCACCTGCCACCACATCTGGCTTAGGTCATACTGTGAATTCTACCCAGGGCCTAAGATATGCTAGACAAGTACTCTGCAACCTAAGTTGAGAGGTGAGACTTTGAAGCTTCCATGTATATAGACGCCATTACTAGAGTGCATAGCACCTCTTGCTCTCTTTAGGCATTGTTTCTGCCATGTTGTTATGCAGTAAGAAGATCTTGCCATTTCCAGACTGTGATCTTGGACATTCCAGCCTTCAAAACTATGAAAAAGGCATCTGTGCCTATTCCAAATGACCCAGCCTAAGTTATCTCATTATTTGAATGCATTGGACTAAAACACAATCCTTTTCTGAGTGCATCTTTGTTGCTCTTCTTCTTATCATAAGAATACTCATCTTTGAACAAGATGTAAAGTCCACCTAGATTAACCAGGAGACTTTCATGTCAATATCTTTAAGACTTTTTCATCTCACTCCCACTCCAACCAGCAAAATAATACTTAATATGTTCTTGGGGTTAGAACATAGACATCTCTGGAAGGACTATGATACAGTCCATTCCACAACCACCTGAGAATGTCTTTTATTCTTAAAATATCTTAAATGTGGTGCTATATTTGTGTTTTAGCTAAAGTGTGTAACTGAGAGAAAGTGGAGGCTGGAGGTAACCTGTACAGAGCTCAGTCCATAGAAAGACAGTCTGTTGACATTCTGCAGGTCTTCACCAATTCCTTGGAGTGTGCTTTACCTCCTGGCTACTGGTTCACTCCCCTCCCACATCTGTACTTCAGGTATATCTACTGTTGGCTGTTCCCCTGTGTTTCTCCTCAGGGCTTTTGTCTGACAATCGTAATCCTGTTGAGTCCTGAGGGCCTGGTTTATTTTATCTGTACATCCTCTGAGTTTTAGCCTTTGCCACTGTCTTAGTTAGGGTTTTACTGCTATGAAGAGATACCATGATCAAGGCAACTCTTATAAAAGCAAACACTCAAATGGGTCTGGCTTACAGTTTCAGAGGTTTAGTTCATTATCATCATGGCAGGAAGCACAGCAGCATGCAGGCAGACGTGGTGCTAGAGGAGCCGAGGGTTCTGTATCTTGGTCTCAAGGCAGCCAGGAGAAAACTCTCTCCTGCAGGTAGGCAGGAAGACACTTTCAAAGTCCTCTCCCATACTGACACACTTCCTTCAACAAGGCTACAACTATTCCAACAAGGCCACACTTCCTAATAGTGCCACTTCCCATGAGCCAAGCCTATTCAAACCATCACATTTCACTCTCTGAAACCCATAGGCTGGCTCAAACACATGGGTCTATGGGGGGCATTCCTAGCTATAGGATAATGCAAACTACATTTAGCCCAACTTCAAATGTCCCCATAGTCTATCACAGTCTCAAAAATGTTTAAAAGTCCAAAGTTCAAAGTCTCTTCAGAGATTTATGCAATCTCTTAAAAATAATCCTTTTAAAAGTCAAAATCAAAAAGCAGATTACATATTGAAACCATCACAGTATATATATATATATATTACCACTCCAAAATGTCATACTGAAAAGCATGGCCGAGTGGTCTAACGCACCAAACTCAAGGTGTCATAGTGAGAAAATGCTGGACAAAGCAATACAAAAACCCAGCTGGGCAAACTCCAAACTCTTTAACTCCATGTTTGATGTCCAACCCCTTTCAGCTTTGTTGACTGCAACACAATCCTTTCTCTAGGATGGCTCCACTTCCTATTAGTAGCTTTCCTTGGCAGGTATCCCACAGCTCTGGCATCTCAAACAAATTGAGGTCTCCAAGGCAACTTTACCTTCACAAATTCTTGTTCCAATGTCTGGGATCCACACATGATATTCAAAGCTCTTCCAAATGGCTTGGGTCACTTCTCAGCTCTGCCCTCAGAAGCGCTGTAGGTTCTGGTTGACTCCACTCCATTGCTGCTGGTCTTGGTGGCCATCCCATGGTACTGGCATCTCCAATATGCTGAGGTCTTCCACTGTAACTAGGCTTCAGCAATCACCTCTCATAGGCTCTCTTCATAATGCCAAAGCTCAACTTCTTTTCATGACCCCTTTGCACGAGCATCAATTGTCCCAGTAACCCCTTCTATTTTTGACTTTAAAGCCAGACCACATAGATGCTGAGTTCTGTTACTTGCTGGGGCTAGAACATGACACCCATATTCTTTTACATTATCACCAGCTTTCTGTTTCCCAATTCCTTCCCTGTCTAAGCTTGGCTGTCCTGAAACTTGTTCTATAGACTGACCTTGAAATCAGAGCTCTACATGCCTCTGTGTCCTGTGTGCTGGGATTAAAGTCATGTATCATCATGTCTGGGCCTAAGCTTTTTGTGGCCACTATGCCTCAAGATCTGGAACAAAAGCCTGTGTATTCCAATCTCAAGATCTGGATCACAGGTGTGCCCTCCATCTCTGAATTGCAGCTCATTCCAGATTAAAAGTTCAAATAAACCAGGTAATAACAATGCCTAACATGATATAACTGTCTGTTGTTCAACTGCAAAATCATAAACAATAAGCTTAGCTGGGTGGGATCTTGTCCTGAGGTCACCACTCCTTTAATCACATTTAATATACATGAACACAGGATTTAGCTTCAGTCTACTTCCTGGTGCATCTTTAATACCTGAACCATACATTTTGTATTTTTCCTTTCTAAGGTTGCTGCACTTGATCAAACACTCTTCATGAGAGTAAACCAGAGGTCAGAGTCTATGCTGGGCTTTTTTGAGACTTCTTTTGTCAATGCAATTAACCTGTATCTCTTCACCTTAGCTTCACGCAGATTCTTCAGACAAGGGCAAAAAGCAGCCACATTCTTCACCAAAATATTACAAAAACAGTCTCTATGCCACATACTAAAATTCTTCTCCTCTGAACCTTTTTGAACTAGGCCCACACAGTTCAAATCACCCTCAATACCACTGTCTTCCATGTTTCTACTAGAATGGCCCATTAAACCCACTTAAAGCATTCCACTGCTTTCCAAAATCCCCAAATCTATATTCCTCCAAACAAAAGCATGGGCAGGCCTATCACAGCAATACTTCCATCCCTGGTACCAACTTCTGCTTAGTTCGGGTTTTATTGCTGTGCACAGACACCATGACCGAGACAACTTTTTTAAAGGACAACATTTAATTAGGGCTGCCTTACAGTTTCAGAGGTTCAGTTCATTATCATCATGACAAAAAGCATGGTAGCATGACCACAGTCACGCTTCTAGGGAAGGGTTTTGATCCTGTATTTCATGTTGAGTTATAGTCCATCCATTACCTGGTGGATAGTTAGTGGATTTCACCCTATGATAGATGTTTTATTGCTCAAACCCAAAGAGTTTTCCCCTCATGCAACTTATTCTCTCTGAAAGAGCCAAATATCACCTGAGTACCATGATGATGGTGATGATGATGACGATGACAAAAAAAAAAGAGTGTAGATGAACATAAAACAAAATGTGAATTCAAGATAAAATTCTATTTTGCTTTTGCTTCTGCCGTGTGTTTTAATATGCTTACAGTCATGGTAACCATGCTGACATAAATAGAAACTCCCAATGGCGTGAACCTAAGGATTAAATCTCTGTAGACTACACAGTGTCCATATGTCTGTTTGACAGTGTTCCATTGTTATATGTTTATCTCATCTTTGAATCTATCTTGGAAAGAGAGATGTACTTTACAATTTCCATCTGCATCTCATGAGATATGTCATTAATGGCTTATAAAAAGCAGAATATAATTGTTCAAAAATTACTCAGGGGAAGAGTGGACACTGCCTAAAAGCCAGGCATAGATATGTAGATTAGGCTGTCTTTACCAGCCCTCTGCTGAGGCTTTCTGTTGTTACACTGAATAAATCTCTTCACGTGTGGGCAAGGAGAAGATGATTATTAAAGAGGCAGTGCTATTCAGAGTTGTTGGGGAAGCTACAATCTAAATTATAATTTTGGAACCAAATAAATTATGCAAACTACTCGTTGCTGAGGGAAAAAATGTGCAAATGAACGTGAAAACCAAGAGAATAGAACAAAAGCCCTTCTCTAGCCGCTGGAAAGAGCAGTGTACAATGAATGTGTCTCTATTAGGACTGTTCTATATGTGAAAAATGCTGACCAGAGACTGAGAATCAATGTCTTTAACAGAAAAGTAAAACACGCTCGCCTGCCATGTGAACAGTTACCTTTTAAGGTTCTGTTCTGTTATGGAATATATACTTAATTTTCTTTTCTTAAGCAAATATGTATTTTAACCACATATATATCTTTTCTTAAGCAAATATATATGACATTTAATATAAATGAAATAATAATTTATAACTGGAATGGTAACTTTCATCATATTTTGTTTCTAGCATTTGAGTTAATCTCGGATGCTCGGGGATGTGTTCTAATAATTTATATACAAATCTATTATAAATTTACATTAAAATCTAGGAGGCTTCCCCCTTGTCACTATTGTCATAACTCTTATGGAAACACGTTAGGAAAACACCTGAGTGAATTCTCATTGTACTCAAAGCAACAGGGGAATATCTTAATTGTCCCTCAAGGCCTTACATGAGCCTCGGCCACCCACGCATAATGGTTCTGTGTACATCTGTGACCCAGTCTTCAAGTCCATTTGCTGCTCCCTGGAACACATTCCTCATTCAGACCCTTTCCTTCTTCCTCTATCTGGGATGCTCTTTAAATTAATAAAACATGCCACCATTGTCCCAGCAAATGGGCTTTTCAAAGTTTTCCACTCAACTTGGTACATCCACATGGATATATCTGAGACATTGGATAGGTTCCATATATGATGGTATTTCTAACTTCCTTTACTAGTTGGTTTGCAAAGCCTAGTTTACAAGAATAGGACAATAGGAATAGCATCCAGTCTTCTGTGGTTTTGTCAACGGTACTAGATATGCTAAACAATCCTCTACCCGGGAAGCTTGGACGTTTCAGTCTCTCTGTTTAGCACTGTTAATAACTTGAAAAGTGACAACAGAATTTTTTAAACAGCCATTTCTCTTCTGTGCTGCCCCATTTATTGTTTAACAAGCCTTTATATAACTGCCACCTCTGTGCAAACCACTATTCTTGGTAGGTATTTTTTTCCTCTGCTTCTTGTTAATAGTGATCCTTAATTTGTAGCTGCTTATCAAGGACTCAGAACTACAGAGAAGAAGAATGAGGAGGAAGAGGAGGAGGAGGAGGAGGAGGAGAAGAAGAAGAAGAAGAAGAAAAAGAAGAAGAAGAAGAAGAAGAAGAAGAAGAAGAAGAAGAAGAAGAAGAAGAAGAAGAAGAAGAAGAACTTC
>NW_021604767.1:976316-1026011 GCF_004785775.1 Grammomys surdaster
AAGAGGAAAAGGAGGAGGAGGAGGAGGAGGAGGAGGAGGAGGAGGAGGAGGAGGAGAAGAAGAAGAAGAAGAAGAAGAAGAAGAAGAAGAAGAAGAAGAAGAAGAAGAACTTCTTCTGCCACAAGAAGAGCCTATGTCCTACAGGGTCCTCTCCATATCAACTGAAATAATCCATCAACTCTCTACGAAAAATACTATTTTAACTTTCTTTTGGAGTCCTTCGATTGCTTTACCAGAGATGCCATTGTTTAAAATTGTCATAGAAGCTCTGGGACAGATACAAAAGGGAACCTCATGATTATCACACACACACACACACACACACACACACACACACACACACACAAGCAGGCCTGTGACTTGCTTCTAATCAAAAGTATATATCAAAGGCTACCCAGTGACATTCCTTTATGTGCACAGTATGATGGTATGCTTCTCTTGCTGTGTTGTTATGTTATGAATTGGTATGTTATATATGCCGACTTGGAGAAGACTTGCTTTAACAGGTTTGTAATAGCATCTTGCTCTCTTTGCTGGCTCTGAAAAAGAAAGCAGCCATGTGTTCAGTACTGCAAAGAGCAACCTGAGCAGGCTTGAAACCAATGCTGTTGTCCCCCAGCCAAACCTTCAGATGTATTCACATACATCTGCTGCACTGCTAACCCTTAGATTTCAACCTTAGGATGGGGCTAGCTAGGTTGTGCTTAGATTCTTGGCCCATGAAAACTGTGAAATAATTAATGTTGTTTTAAGCTGCCAAGTGTGTGATAATTTGCTATGCAGCGTAGCAAATGAATATATTTCTATCTGGCAAAGTTTCAGGGCTGAAAAATGAAGGATAAGGTGTAGATGAGTTACTGGTCCTCAAGAAGTTCACTGTCACTGTTACGCTTCCCTTAGTCTTTTCACTTTTGATCAACCCCTCCCCCCCAAAAAACAAAACAGAAACAACAAAATCAACCAAACTAGCTACCAAATAAAAGTAGAATTAATTAGAAAAGTTCTGGGAGGCTCAGCGAACAAAAATGAATACTTCCTCAAGCAAACAAAGCACTAAGTAAGATATGAAACAGCCAGAAAGACTTGACATTTATGTTTTAATGACTTTGAAGACAACAACCTTTGTATGTGTATGATTGGAGTACACATAGCCCCCAAAGAAATAAGAAGAAAAATAAATTTCACAGAATTAACATTATACAATGAGCTGAAAATTCATTGTTAATAACAACATATATCCCAGTAAGTACACACTGGTCAAAAATAAACCAACGTGATCAGTGTTTAAGAAATCTCATAATGACTAAAAATGTGATGTTTGTGAAAGTCATAACTTATCTCATATTTCAACATTTTAAATTGTGAATCAGATGATTTGATTACAGTTTTTCTTGGAAGTCAACTGTCTCCAGGTTGCTATGCATGTCATGGGTGATCTTGAGTAGCATTTGAAAAACTTTCAGATAAACCATTCAGAAACAGACCATGACATATATGGCAAATAATTCATAGTAAAGTTGATTATTTTTAGTAAGTCAAGAAATGGTAATAGCATGCACGAGTATATTGGCAAATATAATAAAGAAAGAGCCTATTTCATTCTTTATGTAAGACACAAGCTCTTACATAAACAACAAAGAATACCGCTTTTACATATATAGAGAAACTCTATGATTTTAACCTTTAACAATAAACTAGGAATGAAAAGAGCTTTTCTAAACAAGAAATAAAATTCAGAATCTTTATAAAAGATGCTTTGTAACAAGGATGACATGGGGTTTTTAAAGTTCTGCATGTGAATCATTTACACAGTCAAGGGTTTTCACCCTTAGTGTAAAGAGCCATTACAAAAAATAAGAAGAGCATAGGTAACACACAAGAAAAATGTAGTTTGGTCAGACAAAAGAAAGGTATATGAGCCAGTGGTGCTAGTACATGTCTTTCATCCCAGCACCTGAGAGGCAGAGGCAGGCAATCTCCATGAGTTTGAGGCCAGCCTGATCTACAGAGAGAAAGAGCCAGGACAGCCAGGGCTACATAGAGAAACCCTGTCTCAAAAAACAAAAAACAAAACAGCAACAAAAAAGGGTAATATGAATTGGTTTAAACAAAGTAAGTTAAAATGATAATTATTTATTATTAATGCTTAATTTTCATCTATTCACAAAGAGTTAAATATTAACTGTTTTTAAGATGCTGAAGAAAAGATATTTTCACTTGCTGTCTGTGAGAGTTTAAATTTGTCCTGTAAGCTTATTCAACTAACTGGAGATTTCTAAAATGTGTGCTTTGTGGGATATTTTTGTAATAACATTGATGGGGGGAAGGAGAGAGGGAGGGAGGGAGAGGGAGAGAGAGAGAGAGAGAGAGAGAGAGAGAGCAAGCTCCTCAATACTCTTTGGCTCCCTTAAAAATAGACCAGCTAAATATAGTTGGTATGTACAAATAATGAATTATACTGAAAATTCTCATACCTATCTCTATGATTAAATACCTAGTGTGTATTAAGAGGGAAAAGTTACATAGGACATATAATCCTATTTGGATTTAAAAAAGAAAACCTAATATATTGCTTACTCTTCGAATCACTATGATTAAAATACTTCAAAGAAACAATTTAAAGATGGGAGTGCTTCTTTTGGGTCACAGTTAGAAGGGATACAGTCTGTCACAGTGATGAAGACATGCAGTTTGGAGGATCGGGAAACAGAGATGGGGAAAGAGCAAGGCTCGGCTACAAAGCTGCAGGCTCTGTGCTCTACTGACCTACTTTATCCAGCTAAGTCCCACCTCCTAAATGTCCCCCAATCTCTCGATCACTAGCCACATCTGGGAACCATGTGCTCGAATACATATGCCCAGAGAGTGCGTTTTTTATGCTTAATCCATAACAAATGTTCTATATGAAAATGAGATAATTCTTTTTGTTTGTGAATAGCAATAAGAAGGAGATGATAAATGTGACACTTTTCATGTGTTTTTCCATCATTTACACTACAAGAGTGAACTTAGGACAGGTCAATTTCCTGATAGTAGATACAAGTCTGTACACAGTAATTTCTACAATTCCTTGGGCTTCCATGTGAATGAGAAAAGGATTTAAAAGAATACTACTAATGTTTGACTTCAACATTGACAGTTAAGTAGTGGCAAAGTGATCTCATTGAGACAAGTCCGGTTCTACATTTGCTGCGACATTTGTTCCATGTGCTCACTATATTCAAAGAACAACTATTTGTAACATGTAAATGACCTAAGATTTGCCTGCAGCAATCTGCACACACCCAGCTGCTCAGTCCTCAGCCCGACGCCTCACTGTGCAGATGCTGTTGTTGTTTACCATCTCTGGCCTGAAGCCAAGGGACTTCTTCCAAAGGAATAGACAAGAGATAACTATCTAACTGGCCCTGTCTCAATATCTTTAGATTCCATTACTGTGAACACTCATTGTATAAGGAACAAAAGGTGATTGGGGGCATAAGTCACAGCTGACAAGCAAGATACCAACTGAAAAATCTGGCCAGTTGATGATGATGATGATGATGATGATTATTATTATTATTATTATTCAGTAGGTTCTGTATGTAAGTCCCACCTTCAAATACATATTAGACTATATATTGAAATTAGAAAATATGCAAAGTTCATTTTCAATAAAACTATTCTTTCTGAATGAACAGGACCAAGTGTTTCTATGCCAGCAAGATCAGGCAGAAGAAAAAAATACATTTGTTTAATTATAGACTTTCAAGAGAACAGCACATTCTTACAAGAGACCTTAGGCTACATTATCAGGCCAGGCACTGAATGAGGTGGTGTTCAGTGTTCACATGGTTATTGCAGGATTTTCTGCAGAGAAAACAAGTCTGTTTCTAGAGTTATCACACACACACACACAGAGAGAGAGAGAGACAGAGACAGAGACAGAGACAGAAAGAGAGACATAGAGAGTGACAGAGAGAGTCAGAGACAGAGAGGCAGAGAGAGACAGAGCGAGAGAAAAGAGAAAGAGACAGCCGGGGACGGGGCAAGCAGGGCAGGCTTCAGAATGCCAAGCTTTCCAGGTCATTTTCTAAACAGGGTCATTTTACTTTCTTAACAAAGACCTGTGGGAACAGGCACTGTACATATGAAGTTTACACACATGTTTGCATGAGCCAATACTTTCTCACTGTGCAATTCAATGAAGTGCCATGATCACTTCTAAGACTGATAGTGACAGGTATGATATTTGCTTCTTATTCAAAACTGTTTCTTTAAAAAGTAGATTTTAAAATTTCTGACCTAGCAATTGTGTATATTTGGTACAGGGTGACGTTTCAATGCATGCCTCAACTGTATAGTGATGAAATCTGGATAACTGGCATGTCAGTCACATAAGACATGTATGTATCATTCCTTTGTGGGGAAACTTGCAAATGTCTAAGTGTATTGAAATACTCAGCCGTAGTTTTTCTACTGTGCTGTAGCATGGGAGTTGTTTTTCCATCCAATTTCTCCACTGTACCCAACAGCCATTCTCTCTCCATTCTCTCTCCACCCACATCCTTCCTAGCCTTTGATCAACTACATTTCACTCCTGCCGCCAACACGCTAGCTTCCACCTGTGAGTGAGAACATACAGCGATTGTTCCTCTGTGCATGCCTTACTTCCTTAAACATAATGTCTTCCAACTTAAAGATTGTTTGGACATTCCTGTGTATGTGTACGTTTGTGTCCATGGAAGCCAGATGTGGGGTGAGGAGGGGGTCAGATCCTTTGGAGATGAAGTTACAGGTGGTTGTGAGTGACCTAATGTGGTCACTGGGAACTCTATTCAGGTCATCTGGGAGAGCAGCAAGTGTTCTTAAGTGGCTGAGCTATGTCTTCAGCCCTTTGTATTCCAACTTAAGACATATTTTAAAAAAAAACTTGAATCTATTGTCTTTAAAAGTTCATTTGGGTTTTCAAGATGGTTCAACAGGTGAAGTTTCTCACCTCTGAGACTGACAACCTAGATTGAATCTGCTGGATCTCACCAAGGGGAAAGGAAGAACTGACCCCCACAAGTTATCCACTGATCTACACGCTTCCACTGCAGCACATATGTGTGTGTGCACACGTGCGCGCACACACACACAATTAAGGTAAAAAATCTTAAAAGAGTAACTAAGCATCCATATCATCTATCCTCAGATATTAATTTCATTTAAAGTAGCTCACAGTGGATCATATACCTAAACAGAAGGTATAAAAAAATCACAAAACTCCTAAATAATAACTTAGTATAAAATGTAGATGACCTACTATATAGTAGTGAGGTTTTAGATACAACAACAAAACATAGCCCAGGAAAGAAATAATTGTCATGGTGGACTTCATTAATACTAAAATATTAAAATTTCCACTCTGTCAAAAACAATTCAATAAGAATTAGACAAACCAATGCCTGGCAGATAATACTTGAGGAAGACATATTTGATAAACTCTACACTGAGCTCATAAAAGAAAACAAACAAGCCAATTTTAAAGATAAGCCAAAGGCGTTTTACCAAAGAACATATAGAGAGTTCAAGTGTGCATCTGAAAAGATGTTCAACATCTATACAGGTCACTAGAGAATTACAAATTAAAACAATGAGGTACCACTACACATCTGCAAGAATGGACCAAAGCCAGAGCACAGATACTGCCAAAAGCTGATGGAGATGTGGAGCAATGGGAACTCCCATTGTTGACTGTTGGGAATACAAAATGCATGTCCATTTTGGAAGACAATGTAGCAATTTATTATAAAACCAAACACACTCTTAATATATGATCCAACAATCATACTCTTTGGCCTCAGAGTCAGTTTTTGTCAATTTGACATGAATGTGGACAGACCATGGAAGAGGGGATCTCAACTGAGAAAGGGTCTTCATCAGGTTGTTCTTTGGGCACATCTTTCAGGCATTTCCTTAATTTCTAATTGACTTAGGAGGGCCCAGTCCACAATAGGCAGTGCCATCGTTAGGCAAGTGACCTGGTTTACAGAAGAAAGTAGGCTGTGCTAACCAAGGGAAGTGAGCTAGTAAGCAGCACTCCTCCGTAGTCTCTGCTTCAGTTTCTGCCTCCAGATTCTTGCCTTGACCTCTTGACCTGGCTTCCCTTGATGATGGACTCTAAAATGTTATAAGATGATGGACCTATAAGATGATGTTATAAGATGATGGACCTATAAGATATTATAAAACCTTTCTCCCTCAAGTTGGTTTTGGTCAGTGTTTCATCACAGCAACAAATAGAAAACTAGGATGCTTGATATTCAAACAAATGAGCTGAAAATTATACCCAACAAAATCAGTATATGCATGATGATAGCAGATTGACTCGTAACTGCCAAGATGTGAAAGTAATCAAGAGATCCTTTGACTGGGAAATAAATAAGTAGGCTGTGTTTCACCCACATGATGGGATATTATTAACAGTAAGAAGAAGTGAATGACAAAATAGGACAAAGATGTGGAGGGAACTGAAATGCATAGACCTAAGTAAAAAGAGACTATCTGAGAAGGTAATACCCTATACAGTTCCCAGTTTATGACACTCTGGAAAAGGAAACAGCATAGAGACAAATCAAGGGTCAGGAAGGAGAAGGGAATGAATAGGAGGGTCACAGAGGATTAATAGGGCAACCTGTCTACTGCATCATATGATGCTATCATGGTACACACACGTCATTCCATATTTGTCTGAATCTCAGAATGAGCACATGAAGAGTGTACTTTAACATAAGCCGTGGTCTTTGGGACATAAGGAAAGTTCAATAAATGGAGCACTTGTTTGGAGGTCATGCGAAGTATGCGAGGTTGTAGTATAAACTCAGTGCTTTTAACTCAGTTTTCATACAAGCTCTAAAAACTAACGTTGATTATTTTTTTTAAAATGTCAACTATCCCAAAATGTTATTTGTCTCTATTTAAAATACTAGCTAAGGTAATTTCAAAAAACCCCATAAATGTTTAAGTAAAATATAGATATCCAGTTTAATATATAAAACACACCATTTACCACCAAATAGAAGAAGTCTCAAATTTTGTGGACTTTGAGGAAGCATTGTCCCCATGTCAGTGCTTAAGATAACAAAGAACTCAAAAAAAAAAATTAAGGCACCTTGGAAGTAAATACTATGATCTTGACAGGTTGTCATTCAAGAGACGAGCCTCTGGGCATGTCTGTAAGGTATTATGGGAAGACGCATCCTAAATGTGGGTAGTACCAGTCCAGCTAGGGTCCTACATTGGAGAAAAAGGAAAAAGGTAGCCAAGAGCCAGTGTTCATCCATCTCTGCTTCCTGACTGCAGATGCAATATGACTAGCGGCTCTTATCAGCATACATTCTTTACAGGAGGGGCTTAAGAGATGGCTCAGCTGTTAAAAGCACTAGCTGTTCATCCAGACATCCTGACTTCAATTCCTAACAACCAAATGTTGGCTCACAACCATCTGTAATGGGATTTTATTCTCTCTTCTTGTCTGCATGAACAGGATACAGGTGAACACACACACATGTGCATATATGTATGCATACATATATGTATATATGCACACACACACATATATAATATTTTTAAAAGATGCTTTTATCTGATGTTCTATTATTCTGTAAGAAAAGTAAATAACACTGATTAATCTTCCTATTGGAAAGATGTCAATGAGTATCAGCCCAGATTCGGTGATTCAGTTCCTGTGAGGGTCTGACTGATGTGGGTTTGGGGAAGGGGTCCAGATTTGGAGATGAATCACCTCAGCTCTTTTCCTTGTACCAAAGGCTGATCCATACTAGTGTAGTTCTGGCTTATTTCTTTCACAAAACATTCATTTCATATATTAGTTTCAATTTTCCAGTATACATGGCATCCTTCCACCATAGCGACAGATTCATAACCCTGGCAACAGAACAAATATGATCTAAGAAAGGATTTCAGAATAAAGACAGGCTTGTAGGGCTCCATCATTCTCGTTCTCTGCTACTCGATCCGTCTCTTAATGATGTCTCTGGGAGGGTGTGCTCTTCAGGAGAAGCCCAACCAACATTAATAAGATGCTCTCATTTTCAGAAAGCAAAAATCAACTCCCCTCGCTGAAGTATTTGGACACATATTCAACGTTTTCATCTTCCTCTTGTCAGAGACATTATCTAGACCAAAAACCCATGAACTTCCAAAAGATGCAAATAAATGCCTTAGGGCTGCAGCCCACGTACTGCCTCTCAGAGGTCAGCTGGAACCACACTGCTCCCTTAGGAGGTGTGTAACGCCACATGTTGTATGTGGCACATTTCACAGGTTGTTCCCAGCAATGAATAACACCACAGAGAACACTCCAGATGAATGTAAACCACAGCCCAGAGGCTCCCTCAGTTTGAATCTCATTATCTCAGGGCTTCTTGTTCTTAGGGCGAAAGAGCACAGGGCTGTTTTGGACTCCTTTACAATATGCTTCTTTTTGGAATATTTTCCTGCCTTTGGCAGCACACCAAACAATCAAACATCAGCATAGCACTCATGTGCAGTAATACAACATTTCAAGTTAAAGGTCCCCCGTGCAGTGGAATGTACTTGCCCTGGGTCCCACATACACAATTATCACTGATTCGCTCCAGTACCCATCCCAACTCTCACAGGCTTCTACTGAAGGCCTGTGATTGATGCCATTATGAAGCCAGATTGTATTGCTCCTTCACAGACAGGTTCCAGTTACTCCTAATTTAATATTTTATCTTTAATAAAGATGGGTCTTGATAGTGAGTCAGATGCTGAAAATTCATTTAATTAAAAAAAAAATACCCCTAAAAGAAAAATGTGGAATGGGTATTTGAAATATAGTTTGTTTTGGGAAAAAAAATTCTCCCACTCTCAATAGACCAACATGGATCATTTCTATTTTCCCCCTAACGAATATGAGCAATATTAGAATTAGAGAATTGTACATTTTTATGGGAAAGGTCTAGAAAAATCATACCATTCCCCATTGCATTCTCCTTCTGTGATTATTGAGCATAGATCTTAGACTCAGAAACCATCCTTTGCTCAAGTCAACCCGGTTCTCAGCCACCATCTTTCCCTTTCTTTGAAACATCTATGGCCTGTACCCTAAAACTTGTGAATGCCAAAAGGGACATTGTAGACTTGCAGGTGTAACTAAAACGAAGGCTTTGAGGTAAGGTAGTTTTCATGGATGATTTCAACAGTTTCATATAAAATCCAAAAGTCTATGAGAGGGAGGCCAGAAGTCTGAGCTAGAGGAAGAAGATACAGTGTGTTACTTATTTTCTATTGCTGTGGTAAAACACCACGGCAAAGGTGACTTATGAAAGAAAGCTATAATTGCACATGTGGTTTCAGAAGGTAGAGTCTATGGCAGTAGAAGAAAGGCATGGTAGCAAGAACACCTGAGAGTATGGATCTCAAACTGCAAAGAGGAGGCAGTGAACACCCTGGGGATGGCTACAAGCTTTAGAAGCCTTAACTCCCTCCCCCAGAGACATGCTTCCTCCAACAGAGACCACACCTTCTAGTCCTTGCCAAACAGTTCCACCAATGGGGGCCCAAATATTCAAACATATGAGCCTATGGGGGTGGGTTTCATATTTTAAAAAGGCACAAATAGGGACTGGATTGGAGCTCTTTCACTAGAAGATTCTGCACTCCTGGCATAGAGTAAAGGGACCTGTGCAGGGTATATGAAGAAAAGGCAAGGGGTGCTTCTCTTGAGCCTACACAAAGGGCAGCTCTGGTAGCCAATGTTGGGTTTCTGATTTCCAGAAATATATGATACTACATGTAGTATCATATATGCCTTATGCCAATAAATTCATAGAAATTTAGTTAAATTAGAAGACACCACAGCTGGTTCCCAGCACAAACACAGATCAATTTTGTTATAAATTGGCTGTTTCTTTGAATTTATATTCTACCACTGCTCTTTGAAATCTTGCTACTTTGGACACTTTGGTTTGTAAGCTGCTCCTCAAGAAGGCAGAGCATGCTCCACATTCTGTTGCTCTCATAGAATACTGGGTACCAGTGACTTAAAATGGAAAGAAGCTATCTGGCTGGCCATGCTTGAAGGGGGCAAGTCCAAGGTCAGGCTTAGACTTTACCCTGTCCTTTACCCAACACTAGACCAGTGAGCTTACGTCAAAGAACAGCGAGATTGCTGGATTGCTTTATCACAATCCAGCCTATCGCAATCCACCCTCAGGGTATGGTACCTGAGGAAGGCATAAACCTCTTTTTAAAAACTAATTCGCTCCATAAAGACTCCTCATGCTGAAACATCCACAATGGCTATGAAACTTCATCATCATTTTTGTAGGAGCCAAATTGTATTCAGACATGACACTCAGTACACTGGCATCCAGTTCCCTTCCTGTAATATCCACACAGCCTTCTCTGCATGCTCATCCTCCTGATGACAGCAGCCCAGCAATGCCCTTACACTGTTTGGTTTGCATCACGGTAGCTTGTTTACAACTACCTCATATGTATGTGTATTACCAATCTTCCCTGACAGAATTTATGTTCTCTGCCATATTCCCAGAGCTTAGACCATCCTTGCAAGGCTTGTTGCTCAGCACATATTTAAAAACACAGTTTAAAGTATAATGGTACCCAGCTCCTTATTCTATATATTTTGGCCCCAATGAGAAAATTAACTCAGAATCTAGCTTATTGTGAATCTGAGGTGTTGTTGGTAACATTCATCCGTGTTGAGACACAAGACTTCATTATATACTTGATTTTTGAACACACAACATGGATACTTTAAGAACTAAACTGTTGATCGTGTCACATAATACCTTGAACAAGCCCTGAAACATGTTAGCTGAGAATCCAGACTACTGTTTTTGAGTTTCGGGGTTTTATTGTACAAACAAACTATTCTGCTTTAGTAGAAACAAAATGGTTTGATTACAGGAAACAAAGACTTAAATCATGTCTTCACTCTCATTCCTCAGCATGTAGGTCTCAAATATCTGTGTATTGTATTGTTAGAATGCTTTAAGTATTTTAAAAAAAATATTATTTGCCTTTTGCTGGATTAAGTTTCACATAAAACTGGTCAATGAATTTTGGCTTGGGATTAGCATAGAACTTCCAACAATTTTTGAAATAGCTCTAAATATACTTCTGCCATCTTGTACTAAGCATACAATCACAACACTAATGAACTCTAAAAAATGTTGAAAATGCGCTACATCCTACAGTATGTGATATTCAGCCAAGCTAGAAGCAAAGAAATCCAAGATTAGGAAAGAACATGCAACTACAGCCTTCTCATTAGTATGCAAATTAGATTTTTTCTTTAATAAATGGTAAAATTTTATGTATACCAAAGAGGTTTTTTTTTACAATAAACTTGATTCTAATCTATCATTAGATATTTGATTACTTATTTATTATTTATTTATTAATTTATCTATCTATTTACTTTGAGACAGGCTCTCATTTTGTAGTCTTGGCTAGCCTGGTACTCACAGAGAGATCCACTAATTCTTGCATTCCAAGTTCATGGATTAAAGGTGTGTTCCACCATACCACATCTGGCTCTGAATGCTTGATCCCTATGCCTGTTTTATACATCTATATGCCTGGGGTGTACAGAAAAAAGGGGATGCAAATGGAGACTGTTTGCAAAGCCCTGATGTAGAGGATTGATCCCCGTAGTAAGACATGCTGAGATTATTTGTCTTTCTCTGGAAAATGACACACTTTAGATCTTTTCTGTCCTAAGTGTCTAATCTTTGTAATTCTATGGAGTGATGACAAACAACAACAACAACAACAACAAAACAAGTAGCAACTTCCACTGGAAATTGAGAATGGAATGGAATCCTTCACACGTTATAGAATTTTATTTCTGGGGAAATAACAGGACAAAGGTCCTATATAGACCTAATTAAAATTGGGATGAGTTTGTAAATCTGGTTTCATTGCTCTCTCAATCCTAGAATACACTTTTTCTCTCTCTCTAGCCATAGATCCACTTTCAATGTATATTTATTTCTTAATGCATTTTTATACTGAGAAATTTAACTAGGAAACAATTTGTGAAACTATCTTATAGGCAAACTCTTCAACATCTCCAGACTGTGAAGAATGAGCAGATGACAGATGTGGCTCAAATTGATTAATTTTCTGAAAGATCCATTACCGGAAGGATAGCGAATGCTAAAAATTGAAAAGACACACACGTGTTTCTCTGTTAACCATGGTAATAATGGTGTCACAGCCTGCAAAGCCGAGCAAACATCTCTAAGGCCAGAATCTCCTGTGCTGCACTTTCTCCGGGGTTGTCATTACTCACATCGTGAAAACTTGCTTTCTTTGAAACTGTCATCAAAGATGGAAAAGAGAAAATATAAAAATGGCCAAAGTTGCATGAAACAAAGCCCATCCAAGTTAGCCTTTTGGGGAAAGTAATTCAAATCATAAGGCAATGAGTCACACCCACTAGGAAGGCTACCACAGGAAAGGGAGCATTAACAAGCCCAATGGTGGGGATCAATAGCAATAAATCCTATGCATCGTCAGGTCAACTATTACAGGGTTAGATGTGTATGGAAAAGGGTGTGAATTTCCTTTAAAAGTTAAGCATAATTATAACTATATGACCTAGGAATGCCTTTCCTAGATATATACATCTGAAACTAGGTGCTCAAACAAACACATGTAAACAAATGTTCACAGCAGCAGTAACACATGATAGCTATTGATGAAAGCAAATCAGATGGGTGAACGAAGAACCAAAGTGTGGACTGCTCCTACTATAGGCGGGTGGCCATAAAAGCATGCAAGGGCACTGTCCCGTGCTGCAGTATGGCTACTCAAAGCTAAAGAAGTTAGGCACAAAAGGCCACATCCTCTCTAATTCTAAGTATAGGAAGTGGTCAGAAAAGATAAATCCATAGAAACACAGCGCTGACTGGTGTTTGAAGGGTGTCAGGGAGAGAGATTTACATTTGACTTGATAGTAAGAGTTTTTCAATAAGTATGGAAGATTTTTGAAGTATTACCTAACCGGTGGCTCTTCAACCTTCTAAACATTCCAAACATTATTGAATTTTTAACATGATTAATCTTGCATTATGTGAATTTCATCTCAACTCTTTAAACTAATAATTAAAAAACCCAATGGCAAAGATTTTTGAATGATCCAAAACTACTTAATACAGTGGCATAACATATAACCCACGGCTAAGCATTCAATGGTTATTTATGAAAATTGAATGTAGAAATATTCCTGTTCTCCAAGTAGATTTATTTTCTGGAGTTAGTCAGAATCCTTGTGAGTCAAGAGACCTAAATAAGGGGGCTTATCAGACTGACTAATGTCATCTCAACTTTGGAATTAACAGCCTGCTACCAGACTTACGTTTTCTGTAGCAAACTGGATTCTACCCTGAAAATACTCTGGCCCAAAGTCACTTCCCCAGGAAGACACCCTTCTACCTCACCAAAACACGCTTCCTTCTATTCCTGACATCCAAACACTTCCAAATCTCTTCTTTATCTCCTTTCCCAAGACAGATGTATCTATTTGCTCTGTAATGGCAAGAGGTGTGTCTGATTTATTGACAGATACTTAGAAGGGGATAGAAAGAACGCTTTGCAAAACTTTGTCCGATGACAAAGTAAACTAACGAGCAACTAAACTAGAACAATTTTGGTCTTCCCATTCTGAAAGTGGAATTCCAGACAAGTCCAAAAATCAATGTGCACCTGCTCAAAGGAGTTCCCAAAAAACCAAACCAAACCAAACCCCTCCCCAAGTCCTTCCTTGTCCTTTCGTTGCTTCACTATGTAGAATCCTCTTGGGCTTCCTGGTGTACATAGCACAGTACTAAGCTTAAAGGTGTTCTTAAGATGCTAGGCATTCCAGACGTAAACAAGCGTTGACTTGCTCACTGTGAGCGTCTCTGTCGGTGTGGAATAGAGGTTTGAGTAACTATACAGCCAAGCTGCCTGGGCCTTTCTTATCTCACAGGAACATCCTCTGATAACAATGCAGTTCTGTGCTGAATTTCAAACAAATCTGGGCCAGTGCAGGTTTGGCAGGGGTGGGGATGGTGTGTAATTATGTGCCTTCATTCTGTTGTCACAGAAAACAAGGTGAAATTCTTGGCATTTTTCTTTGACCTTTGGCTATTTCTTGAAACTTGAAACAGCCTGAAACTTAAAGAGTTCCAGCCAATTGAAATGACACTGTTCACCTGAAACCACATTTAACTGATAGAAGAAAGTTCCACAACACTGTGCTTACAAAAATCTCTGTGGCTTGGAACCCATCCCGTTTGGATGACTAATTATTTGGGAAAAACTCACATTACTGTAATCCCTACTTATCGGCAGGGGATCCATTCCAAGATATCTACTGCATCCCTGGAGCCTCAGATGGTACAGAATTCTATACAACTGGCTTTCCCTAAACATACATACATACATACATACATACATACATACATACATACATACAATAAAGTTTCTCAATCTGGCACAATAAGAATGACTAAACATCTCTAATAATTAACCAGAACAATTATAGCAACATACTGTAATAAGAGTTTGAACCTTGGGGTGTTGTTAAGTAACGTGATGACTACTTGAAAAGAAGCCTGACACTTGTGTTTATTTTGTTTCTTTAAAAATCATTTATTTATTATATATAGTGTTCTGCCTGCATAAATTCCTGTACACCAGAAGAGGGCGCCAGACCTCACAATAGATGGTTGTGAGCCACCATGTGGTTGCCAGGAATTGAACTCAGGACCTCTGGAAGAGCAGTCAGTGCTCTTAGCTGCTGAGCCATCTCTCCAGCCCTTGTTTTTTTGGTTTTTTGTTTTGCTTTTGTTTTTGTTTTGTTTCATGTTTTTTTGAACCACTGTCTTACTTTGCTCATCTGGATGGTCTGGAACTTGCTATGTAGAACAGGTTGGCCTCATACTAACAGAGACCACCCTGCCTCTGCCTCCCAAGAGCTGAGATTAAAGGTGTGCATCATCATAACTGGCAAGACACATTTGCTATAACTTACCCAGTTAAGTGGCTAATGAAAGAGTAGCATAGCCAACGTGAGTCCACTGAGCGAAGGGATGACTCATGTCCAGGAATAGGTAATATAGAGGAATCTGAGGTCTCGTCCCAACACTCAGGACAGTGTGAGATGTTACAAATGGCATCCATTAGCAACCCTCTGCACAAGATGACACTGAAGCCATCAGAGCACTGATTGTCCTGGTTTAGATTTTTTTTTTCTTGCTGTGATAAATAAAGATGGTGACCAAAAAGCATGGGGAGGAAGAAATATATTAGGCTTACACATCCTGATCACAGTCCATTATTAAGGGAAGTCAGGACAGAAATTCAAGGCAGGAATTGAATCTGAGGCCAAAAAGGAGAACTGCTTAATTGCTGGTGCACCCTGCTTTCCTATACAATCCAGAACCACCTGCCCAAATGTGGCACTGCCCAAACCGGGCCCTATCATGTCAATCATTAATCAAGAAAATGTCTCACAGCCCTGCCCACGAACCATGATGATGGACAATGTTTCTCAGTTGAGCTTCTCTCTTTGCAGATGACCTTAGTTTGTGTCAGGTTGATAAAAATTAACCAGCACACAGACCTATTTGATGTTACGAAGTGTTATTTTGAGTGAACTTCCCAGGTAGGGGTATAGATGGGGTTTTGTATAAGCAAAATGAAGCTTTGGGGCATCACATAATAGACAAGCTTCTCACCGAGAAACTTTCCAAATTTACTGAATGAGGGGTGTGTCTGTGTGTGTGTGTGTGTGTGTGTGTGTGACAGAGACAGAGACAGACAGACAGACAGACAGACAGACAGAGACAAACAGACACACAGACACACAGACAGCAACAGAGTGGAAAGAAGCCACAGAGAGGGAAGCTCTACGATGTGCTTTTAACTGCTAGACAAGTGCTTTAGCATTGAGCTACATCCTCAGCACCACGTGACCATGTTTGCAATATGAGACACATGGTGTCATCATATGTTCAGAAGATATTCCTAAAGGAGACATGAAGAGTAGCCCCAAATTTGTTCCTTGACTCCTTGGTTTATTACCATGTATATTTTAGGTTCTGACTGTGATTCCCATCCCTTGTTTCTGCCAGTGCACTCAGCTCATGGGCACAATGACAAACTCAGATTGACCTCCCTGGTCATGTGTCCACAGACCCTCTGTATGTCCTCTTAGTACAGCTATTCCTGTAATTATCTCCCCTGATCCATACTACACTGGGGTCCTCCTCTGGGGCCCAGAGGCTCTTACGGATATTCCCAACATCATTACACACAGAGAAATGTGGGATGGCATTTACCCATGTGAACAAAGGCTCTTTCATGTTGTATAAAAATCAGCTCCTTCCCCAAACATTGTGACTAACTGTGTTGCTTATTATTACCCCTTCGCTGTCAGGAATATCTGACTTTGGGACAGCAGAAGGAAATGTAGCTAGGATGTTCATGCTGTAATGATCCAGTGTGTGAATACCAGTTAACCATTATGGCAGGGTCTTGATTATGAGAATTAATATGTTTTTCACATCAATTTCTGATGATGAAGGAGTAAGTTCAGGAACAGCTCAAGGGTTGAGAGTAGAGGAAGGCCAGGTCTTCAGCCATTCATCCCATTGTCAGGACAGCACCCATGTCTTAGCATCTTGCTATGGGAGGGCTGCAGGGGTGTATGCTTGCCTGTGGATACTATATACCATACACAGTGAGACATAGTGGCTATGTAGAATACACTGTGTCAGACATGGTAAGTCAAGATGATGTGTACTGTTTCCCTAATGGTGGAGTAAAAATGATACATTTGTCTCTTGAAGCACGTCTAAACCAATACAGGCTGAGTATAAAAACAAAAAGTAAGTAAATAAAAAAGTTTCTTATAGATACCATCACACTCAGTTATAATCTCAGCACTTGGAAAGCTGAAGCAGGAAGGTCATGAGTTCCAGGTTAGCCTGGGCTACGTGGTGAGACATTGTCTTGCAAAGCAAGACAAAACACAAGTAGCAATAATATAAAAACAACAGCAACAACAACAACAAACAGAGTTCATCTAACATTCTCTGGGAATTGAGAACTTCTAAAACCTAGCAAGCAATCTCTCCAGACATTACAATATGCAAATAGTAACTGCTTCTACAAGATCAGTTTTTATAGCATATTTACATTAACTGATTTTTGTTAAATAGTTCAGAATTATTTTCCTCTCATTTGCCTATTATGGTTAAAGGAATTTTTTCCATCCTCCATATCAGCAGTAAGAAACAATTTCAACATGTTGATACATGTTAGTCACAGCTAGCCTCTCTTCCTAGGAAAGGTATTTGAAATGTTCATAGAAAACAGATAAACTAAATGTCACTAAATGGTGACTCCTTCAGATTGAAGACTGTGTTATTTCCACTCATTTTTTTTTTTTGTGGAGTTCCAAAAGTTTCTTTCCACTGATAGAGCAAATCCACCTTCAGACCACTGTGAGGATGCATGCTGAGTTCCACTGAGCTCTCAAACCCAATGAGCCCGCTACTGCAATTATTACATATCGTATCTTCTCTCACAAGGAACCTCTACAAAAATATATTCTTTTAAGCTTCTGAATCTGTCTTAATGCCAAACAGGGGGGGAAAAGATCAAGGTTCAAAAGAGCTGTTTCTGGAAAGGCAAATCTCTTATCAACATGATTCCCACAGCTTCTTGCCTCTCTGCTTTCCACTGTATTTCTCCCAGCTATCCTTTCCTCCTTAACTGTTTTAGGTCTATGTAATGAAAGGGTATGAATATACTATTGTGCTCTACAGAACATCCTGCAGCCTGGTAACAATGGCAGCAAGCAGAGAGTCTGCCGGCATAGGCTATGTTCTTACAACATGTTACCTACTGTGCCAGCCTTCAGAAGAACAAGGGGAGACCACTTAGCCCCCTGAGCTACTGCCTGCTAAGCAAGGAAAGCAGATGTAGGGAAGAGAACGAGAATGCTGTGGAGCAAAGCAGGGCGCTGAGAACACAGAGGGCTAAGGATGAGGTGCAGGACTGGGATGGTGCGAGTCCAGGCCTGTACAACTAGAAGACGTGGAATTCAGGAGACTTTGTGCAAGGCTTTTGAGTTTTGGTTCCAGACAAAGGTGTGGACAGAATCCTTGCCGATTTCTAAACAAGATGAGGAGCTAATGTTAAAAGACTGCCCTTTGGTTTGAGCCTCAGCATGGCACGTCAAGAATTTGGAAGTAAACTGAGCCATGACACTAACTCAAGGGAAACTATTCTGACTGTCAGTTGTGCCTGCTCACTCTTCTTAACTTGGACAGAAGTACCTGGTCTTTAGCTATCTGTTTTCTCAAATCACAAAAGAGGAGAAAACAGATGAAAAGGAAGGTCTGTGGCTTGGAGCTGCAGATGGAAGAACAGGGCAAGGTGAAGAACACAGGGGTCAGAGCAGGCCGCTGACCTCTAGACCCTGCCAAGAGTATCTGTGAGCTGATGCTGCTAATGACTTAGAATTCCTGCAGGGACTCAATGAGTCATGTGATCTTCAGTATAACAGCAGGGTACAACAAATAGCAATAGTATACTTCAGATGAGGAAAGCGAGGCCCAGGGAGAAGCCCCAGGCTCCCGGCCAGCGCTAAGAAGACCGTCAAGAACTGCATGGATTTTTGAATTCTACGTCTGGTGTTTTGGGGTTCCTTTGTACTATTTCAAATATTGAGATTATGTTTAAGGAAAGAAGACGAGTGAATGTGATTAAATGTGAGAGTCACAATTTAAGAATAATTCTAATTCAACTAGAAATTCAAGTGGTGACTGATGATAGAGTAAAGGGAGCAAAGTGGCTGTCCTTCCCCAAGGATGACTAGAAGGAAACAGGGGTGTTAGGAACAAGGTTTGACGAGTGTGTATGTGTGTGTGTGTGTGTGTGTGTGTGTTCTGTGTAGATATATCTGTGTGTATGGCTGTGTGTCTGTGTGTCTGTGTCTCTGTGTGTGTATACGGATATATTCTGTGTGGGTGTGTTTGTGTGTATGCCTGTGTGTGTCTGTGCATGTGTGTGTGTGTCTATGTATGCATTCTATGTGGGTGTGTCTGTGTCTGTATGCCTGTGTGTATATGTCTGTGTGTCTACATACATGTTCTCTCTCTGTGTGTGTATGTGTCTGTGTCTCTGTGTGTGTGTTGTACAGGCACATGTATGTACAGGCACATCATGGAGGGCATATGTGGCATAAGTGACATGAGTGTGGCATCAATTCTCTCTTACCTACCTCTGTGTGGTCTCTGGAATCAAACTCAGGTCACCATATTTATTCCTCAGTCACTTTGACCCACTGAGCCATTGTGAAACCCCTCTTCGTAGCTGTTCTATGTTACCAGCTTACACCAAATGGCATCCGCGTTTCCATGATTTTCTGCTGACCTCGTCATAAACGTGGCATTGAACTTGACTTTTCCCCATAGTGCGTCCCATTCTCTGTCCACCTCTCCATTGCTGCTCTGTAACTGGATCTCTATGCTCCATCCCCATATGAAACTACAGGCTTGCTCTGCTCTTTCAACTCCTGATCTTTCTCTGTGTAAATACTATATCCTTATCAACCACCTACCTGCAATATAAATACGTGCCCTTCACATGTATGGTCCCCTAATTAACAAACCACAGACAGAATCTCCAGTCCTTAGTTACCTGATTGCATATCCTTCTTTCCACTTCAAGATCATAGACTGAAATCGTTATAATTCATAAACACCATGACCAAAGCCATTTGCCTGTCCACTTCAGAGACAGCCTTTGTGGCTAGGACAAAAGTAAACTCATCTCCCTAAAAGAAAAACATGCTGCCTGCAACCCAAAGGGTAAACTGTATTTGGTTTTTCCCTTTTATGAAAGTTGGTGGGAATCTGGTTTGGCATGGCTAGGCCTTGTGGGCTGGCAGACAGCCAAGGCCTGAACTGGCCTGAACACGAATTTTACATGTCATGGCAACATTTCCATGTGTAGTTAGGCTGAGCATGAAGCTGTTCTCTGGGGGCAGGGGAGGGAGTTCTCTGCCTTAATTTCATATCTGTTTGAGCAGAACCAAAGCTTCGAGGTGTTTACATCATTTTCTGTAGAATTGTGAGGAGGAAGCTGTATTTGTAATCACTTTCAAAGATGAAAGGGATATTTGTGGAGGCAGGGAGAGCATTTAAGAAAAAACAAATCTTCATTTATTTCTAGTTCTCCATTAAAACACAGAGTTGGGGGTCTCAATTTTGTTTTTAAAATAACCCAGGCACACAAAAGTACATTAGGAGATTTTATAGTTTTGATGTTCCCTGGAAACCTTTCCTGAGACTGGGAGAAAGAAAACCCACATCTGTTAGTGTAAGGGACATTTTTGTTTACAGAGTATTAGGACTAATGACAAAAAACTGACATAAGCCAGGAAATTTAGAGGGTAGAGGTGATGCTTCGTGCTAAGTGTACACTCCAGGAATCCTGGGTTTTCTACAGAGTCTGCGTTTTAAAGACAAAGTTGGCTCTAATTTTCAACTATCTGGCTTCTTTCAAGCATTGTGACAGTCCAGGCTATTTAAACACATGCCTTTGAACTTCCTTAATTTTAAAAAAGTGACCCACAGGTTAATGAGTGCTGTAAGATGCTTATTGTTTAAGCAAATCCATTGGCTCACCCAACTCTTGATGTCTGTTCTGAGGACCATGAAGTAAACAAGATGGATGATTGGAAGGCTGAAGCTCCACACAGGAAACCCAAGGTATTTTAATTCTGTATGTCATGCTGACCATTCTCAAAGGTCAAAGCTAGAAACGTTCCGTTTTATCCTTTTATTAAAAATGCCCCCACATTAAGCTGCTTTTAGACATGGATGTCTGTCAAATTTCCATTACTAAGAAAATAACACCCAAGTCTATGAAATGCAGAGCAGTACGTAGCAGGTGATAAATTAAAGGCAAGTTGGGTGGGTAGAGTTTCACACAAGCCTCAGTAAGCGAGCAAGAGCCTAGTGAGTGTTTTTCCATAGGAAGTGGATCAAGTGAATGAGGATTCTTGTGGTGAATTCTTGTTCCGCTCTACTCCAACAGTTTTGTGGGAGTTGCTTCATGTTTACAGCTTCATGCAGACCTCTAACTGGACCTGGCCACGCATTTTTGCACATAGCAGAAGAACTTTATGATTCTGGGGTAGCAGTGTGTTTTCACATCAGCAATGATCAAGTGTCTTAACACACAAACCAGGCGGTACCTCTATTGTTGTTTGTTTTATGTGTCTGGCTAAGGGTGCATACCAACTCAACCACAAATGAATCATTTGCTTACTTCCAAACAGGGTCTTACTATGTAGTCTAGGCAGGCATCAAACCTATAATCTTCTTACCTCAACCTCCCTTGGGGTTACTGGTGTGTGCCACCAAGAACAGCCTGTCCAGGTGAACCACACTGTTTATAGGAAGAAGACACACCACATCTGGGTGTGACACAGGAGGCTTTTCCAGAAAGCAATAGAGGCATGAATGAGAGGTAAGACTGTAGTATCCAGAATTGGTGTGTAAGGTACATCTGTGCCCATGTAACTTTGAAGACAAAAGCAAGATCTGGGTTGTAGCCTTCTCTGCCCATCCCTAGGACTCTTCTCTAGGCTAGATGCTTCATCCCTCCAAACACTTAAAGAGTCAAGAGCCTTCTCCATTTGCACTTTCTCAACTGTCTGGGATTGTTATGTCAAATTCTAAAAGATGATTTTATTTGATTGTATTGTTGTAAAAGCATAGCATCTTTTATTAATCAATATACCAGAAAGGTAAGTTATCGAATGATCCTATACTATAATATTGATTCAAAGTGATCTGAAATTTATTCTGGGGTATGTGTGCATATGTATGGCGTGTGCTGGGTGTGTCAGAAACAGATATATGAGGCAGGACAGGTTCTATGTCTTTGTCAATAAGAAGCAGAACATCTGTGGTAAGTCACAGAGACAACAAGAAACAGGAAATGCATCTTTAGTATCTAATTGGCTCCAACCTGCCCAGTCAGCATACTCAGTAAATGACAGGCAATCGTAGAAGTACTTTGGGGCGGGGGGGGAGTCTGATAATGTACCTCTTTTATAGCACACCAGTGTACCATTAGTTAAAATGCCCACTGGCAATAGTTTCTACTACGGTCTTTAAGACTGCTTGAGCCAGGCAGTGGTGGTGCACGCCTTTAATCCCAGCATTGAAAGGCAGAGGCAGGCAAATTTCTGAGTTCCAGGACAGCCTGGTCTACAGAGTAAGTTCCAGGACAGCCAGAGCTACACAGAGAAACCCTGTCTCAAAAAGCAAAAAAAAAAAGGCTGCCTGAGAGACACAAAAGGGGAAACATATAGGAAGCTGGTGACATAGGCTCTTTATATCACCCCTTTCGTAAGGCCTGCTATGTCACCAAGAGACAATTCTTCTACCTTTGCCATTTCCTTGAAAGTCTCTTTCATTCCCAGTCTCATGTTTCATGAGGAAGTGGGTAAAGGCCTAAGCACAAATGCTCAGGTAGACTGTCTTTTGTTGGTGAGGAGAGAAACACACAGAAAACTAGCTGTGAGGGGGGGAATCCAGAAGAAAGAGGGAGAGAGGAATGGAGTGAGTAAGGGAAGGAAGGAAGGAGGGAGGGAGGGAGGGAGGGAGGGAGGGAAGGGAGGGAGGGGGACAGGAGTGAGGAGGAGGGAGGGAGTATATACTGTAGTTATGGTTCTCATATTAGTTGCTCTATCAGAGTAATATGGGTAGCTTATCTACAAAACCCAACATTTTGAACCCTGGCCCCAGAACCTGATAGCATTTGTCCAGTGTGGAACACAGGGGTTAGTGCTTCCAAAAACATGTACAGGTGTTTCCCACAGATGTCTAGAGCTCAGAACAAACCCCCCTGACTTTTTGAAATACGCAAAAGATGTCTAAGGAATGACAGCTACCCTCAAGACTTTGCAGTCTGGTTTGGAAGAAGATTCTGAGTATTCCATGTTGTTGAACTCCACACACACTTAGAGAAATGCCAGGGCTTGGAGGCTGGGGTTGAGGGGAAGATGGTAAAAGCAGTACTGTGCGGTCAAACTGATAGTAAATCCCTTTTCAGTTCCTCTCTCCCTCTGTAATCCCCCCTCTTAAGAACAGGCTGTGTGGATCTCATCTCAAGAGCTTCCCTTGTATTGACATGTCTTGAATTCATCAGGTACAGCAATATCACAAGTCCACTCCAAACCTTTCAAAGGCTTCTGAGAGCTGGTTGAACAGAGGTCCAACTTCTGGGCTCTTTGCAACCATACTGAAGTCGCTCAGCTTCAGCTGGGCACTTTCCTCATGGCTCCCTAACAACACTGGCCTAGACTTTTGGTTGTGCAAACACCATGATCAGTTTGCTTCTGGGGAGTTTGTGCTTTTGTAATCCTGAACCTGTCTGGAGCTTTCCCTGACAGCCCTATATAAACTAATACTCAACTGAACCCATTCTCTATCTAAATATATATTGAGCACCCTAACTAGAAATCTGAAATCAAAGTGAGTAGAAATCCAAAACTTTTTTGAGCACCAATACGATGCTACAAATGGAAATGCTTTGCTTGACCTCACATCAAGTGATGAGCTGTAGTCAAAATGCAAGTTCACTAAAATATCATATAAAGTCATCTTGGAACTGTGCGTGTTCAGTGATGACTTCCAGTCTCTACAATAAATACCCTAGGTAATCAACTTAGAAGGAGAAAAGTTTGTGAGGTTTCAGTCTGTGATCAGTAGGCCCTGTGACTTTGGACCTGTGTTAGCACACTATATCATGGCAGTTAAAATAGAATAGTTAGAATGTTCACCTTATGGCCAAAGAGCACAGGAGAAAAAGGAAGAGACAAGAGTCCCATATTTTCCTCTTCAAAGGCATGGCCCCGATCACATGAAGATCTCCGACTGGGCTCCACCTTTGGAAGACTTTCGTTACTTCCCAACAACAATGCTTCCCTGAGCATCAAGCCTCCAAAACATGGTTTTTAAGATTCAGATCCAGCAGTGCAGGAGATGCAAAGAACATGAGTAAATGCTGTGTTGAGATTTGGGACTCTTTCCCTAGATCACACGTTATACACATGCAAACATTTCAGAATCAGGAAAAAAAATCCCAAATTGTAAATACTTCTGACTCTGAGCATCTCAAAGTAAGGATGACCAAACCTGTGTCAGTTAGTGAACTTCATAACATGAAATACCTGAGAATCTTGTCTATAATCACCCCATATTTTCTCTGCCAGAAAGAAAGTTCAGGAGAACGGAGTTCTGTGTCATTGCCTGTGTCCCCACTGGTGTGGATAAGTAGGAGATACTTCATGGATGTATGGATGCAGGGATGACAGACAACATGGGAGGAACACGAGAACCAAGATGAGTGCCACATACATGTTTTGTTTTTAACATGAACATACCGTGAAGTGGGAGATGCATGAGCAGCGAGAAACCCTGGTGCAGTCAGTTACTAATAGCAGCGAATGGCAGGATTTGAACTTCACACCTATCAAGGTGTAAAAACTGCTGAGACTGAATGATTCAGGTCTAAGAATGGAAATCATGACTTTAGAGTCCAGTCACAAGACACCATTTTAGTCACCAGACATAATTAGAAAGTTAAATATTTTCAACAAAAGCAGTTTATGTGATGAAACTTAAAATGTAATTTTGAGCTGTTAGGCAGCTTGATCCAGTAGAACTGACTGTTTTAAAGATGGTAAGACTTGTAAACATAGTCTTACAGAAACTTATGGGAGGTAGTAGGAAAAGCTGCCTTGGTCTGAATATTGTCCAATCAGAAAGGGGCATTGAGGCCCTGACACCTCATGTGGCCACAATGTCTCTGGAAGACAAGAGAATCATTTTACAAAAGGGCATGTCTACATTTTATTTAAATATCATTAAAACTGTTCATGTATGTTTATAAAATAATTTCTGTTAATGATCTTAATACTACTATACCCTTCAGTGAAATTGGGAATAATTTTTTTGCCATGGTGCAAAATCTCATCAGTGAAGTACACTCCATAAGTTCTGTTTCATAGACTGTCATGCACATTGAATGCTTATGAAAGAATTGGATAGCTATCCATACATTGCTTTGTGGAGACGACACCTAGTCACATAGACTGCTCTATCTTCAAACTCATAACCCTTTTGTCTCAGTTGATATTTTATACTTATCCATGAACTGATGTCTGCATCATATGATTTCAAAATTAATCCCCTTTCAGAAAAATGACTCCAAATTCATTAAACGACTTATGTGACTTAAATTTGCAAACACCATTTATTATATACTTACATTAGTCTAGGTCCTACACTTGGAGTTATGGAAGATACAAAGTCCCAGAATCATCTTTTTCTTTTTTTAATGTCATATGCATTGGTGTTTTGCCTATATGTGTCTGTCGAATTCTCTGGAAATGGAGTTACAGACTGTTGTGAGCTGCCATGTTGGTTCTGGGTTCTTTGGAAGAGCAGTCAGTACTCTTAGACCCCGAACCATCCCTCCAACCCAAGAATCATCATTCTTAAAGCTGCTTGACAACAGGGAAATGGTGAACTGGATCTGGCTGTTGTTAAAGAGTCAGATTTGCTTAGAAACCATTGACCTAGTGGGTTAGCTCTTATCCCAGCTTAATCAGATATAACTCAGAGGCAAATAATGTCTATCAATAGGTTGACTATAAGCATTGACAATGTAATGCATAAAATATTTAACTTGGTGTACAAAGTAGAAGAGGCATTAACAAAAATTATGTTTTCTTCCTTTCCAGACGTGTAACATTTAGTTTAATGTTTGCCCTTTGTGTTTCTGCTGTGCTCTTGGTACCTGAAGTATAAAAATAGAGCTCTGAAATTGCCTTTGACATACAAAATCTCCTATCATCAATTTTTAATGGTTCGTTTTAAATGTTAAGTTTGGATAAATAAAAGATGTGCTTCACTCCCAGCTTTATGTTTGCAATTAAAGCCCACTCCAGTCCAAAGCAGGTTGGAATCCTGGCTCCTTCTCCCACCTTATGCCATCATAAAGTGATTCTAAGCACCAGTGGTGTGCCCCAAAGGCCAACACCAAGGAAGAAGCAAAACTCTGAACATAGACAACATGGTCATTCAACTTCTAATTGATCAAGCATGGGTACTTATGAACATGAATGGTTTGCTAGGTACCAAAGATGACTTTCTATTTTTGAATAGTAAGAGACAAAAAGAATTCCAGAGATGAACAGTGATTTCCAAATATCCACACCCACCCCACAGAACAAGGTATTCTGTGGAAGGACTCTGTAGTTGATGTAATTGGGAAATGCTACCCTTTCTAGTCCGGGTTAGGGATTGCCAACAAAGGTCAATTGATGCTAGAAGGAATCATATGCTAACCCTAGGAGCATGCTAGCAGCCCTGTTTAATGCTGTTAAACTAAAGTTTCTCAACTTGCCTGAATGTCAAATTCTCAGTGTGTGTATCTGGAAGAAGTAATAAGCAGCTCATGGAATTAGCATAAAATGGCATATTACTCATGCTTGCTTCCCTTCTTTGCCACCCAAATGTATTCTTGTCGGTTTTCTTTCCATAACTTTCCCCCCCAGTGGTTACTTTTGACCAGAGCCATTTGAAAAGCCTTCCTGTTTTGTCTTGTGAATACAGAAAAGTCAGAGTTTGCTTTGCTGTAGTAAAGATGGGAGTTTGCAAAAGGGACAACAAAACAACAACAATAACAAAAACCACTGAGCACAAATTCCAATGGTGTGCAAACAAAAGCAAGAAGCCCTTTGCTTCCACACACACTTAACCAAGCTCCTTCATTCTCCGGAAATCTACAGCTAAAATGAAAACGAGGAAGAACACTCGGCACCCACCTCAGAGCAGTTGGCATTCTGATATAAGCTCCTTTTCACTGTTTGAAGTTTTCTTTTAAAGGGCAGAGATTTCTACGATAGTATAGAACCATCTTGCAAACAAATGTGCCCAAAAGGAGATTTACCAAGTACTCATTCTTTTTGCTTAGAAAAGTCTAAAACGTTGAGATAACGCAATGGTCTTTATGGTGAGATGTACTGGTAACCAACCATCTGTTTCATAGTAAATGCAATGTACAATAGAGTGCCAAGGCTTTGGCTCCGTGAGGGAGTGCTTGACTAGTAAGCACAGGTACCCTCACCACTGACACACAAAACACTTCTACAGAACAAAAGTGCTCAATGATAAGTGTAAAGAGTCTTTCAGAGAATAAAAATACATTTCTTTCTTTAATTACAAAGAAAATTTGTCTGAAGTAGTTTTGTGTATTAGGATAACTGTAAGTATTACAGTCCCTTATATCAAGACTAATAACCTTCCCAACCAAGAGTGCCGCATAGACGCATATGGAAAGTATGTAGATATATGTGTATGCTATATACATATATGTTATGTGTGTGTTGCATGTGTGTATGCTACATACATGTATGTATATAGTCTACATACTTTGTAGCCTACAAAGTACCATAGTTAGCAAAATTATAGGAACCAATAGGACGATACTACCACAGGAGATTAGAGGGAGAAGAGAAGCATTATACCAAAGATGGTTTGCAAGCAAAATGAGTTGTCTGTGCTAGGAAGCCTTCTCTTTCAAAATGCATGAACTCTCAAAGCGAGTTTGGCCCACTTCTCACCCTTCTCCTGAAACAGTGCCTTTGATTTGTCAGACACTTTGGTATGAGGATACTCTAAAGGAAATTCTCCTGTTACAAGCAGGTTAAGTTTTAAACGTGCTTAAAATAAAATGTCTCTGTTTACCTCATTTTATGGAGAGTTTGGCCTTAATCCAAATTATTTTAGTGTTTCAGGGCATTTTTCCCCTCTTGGGTCTGTTCTTATATCCATCTGTGTTGAAAAGATGAAGCATTTGAAAGTTTCTTTACTCTATAGCCTCCTATGGGATCTGCCACAGGCTGAGGAGAAGCATTAGCTATTCTTGGGTTTACTGGGCTAAAGATATACATATTTAAATATGTATTTGTTTAAAATATAAGTATATATTTTATTTAAATATATTATGCATTTAAATTTATATATGTTTATACATAATTTTAATATATAGTCATATAGTGTATATAAATTTAATATGCGTATAAATTTAAATATATATATTTAAATAAGGTGAAAATCCAAAGAAGCCAACTACTCTGTTTTATCTCAAATCCGTGATGGGTAAATTCTCTCTCTCTGTCTCTGTCTCTGTCATATATACTCGTGTGTGTGTGTGTGTGTGTGTGTGTACACTTTCCATCTTCCTTGAACTTCCTTGGCTAACATAGAAGGTGTTTTTAATTCAACAGATTCAAAATGGGACTTGCCACCTTTCTCTTAAAATTCATTTTGTGTTCCACAGTGTCAGACAATTAGATTCTTAAACTAGAAACCCCAAAGGTCTCCTTTGACTAGGCCAGCTCTGCCTACGTACACACTCAGCATGTTCTGTGATGCACATCCAATGCACCCCCCACCCGATCCCCACTGAGCCGCCCACATCGATTTCCAATTATACTCTTGGGCCAGCCACCTGGCTGCTCTCATTGGTTGCTTCTCTACACTGTCGCTTGCACTCCTTCTAAAGCCACCCTGCCAAAACATATATTTGTTCACAAGGCAACCTGCTTCAGTATTCTAATGACTCTCTAAATAGCATATGCCAGCCATTGTAGCAAAAGCTTTTCATGAATTATCTTCTTTTCTCTTCACTCCAATCTGAAGAGATGAGTGGCATGACGGTCATCACTTAGAGACGGGAAGTACAAGTATATGAAGTTTCTATCATGTGTTTATTGTTGTCGAGGTGACAGAATCATTTAGCATGCATGATGACTAGGTGGTCTTGATGGCTCCCTTGTAAACTTTCCTCAGTCTACCTCAAAAGAAGCATCCTTGTTCTCTGTTAGGGAAATCAGAGCCAGTAAACGTGATTCTGGGATTCGTACATCAGTCAAAAGCTTGTAAGCCATTGGGATAAAGGTCCAAGTGCGCTCTCTCTCTCTCTCTCTCTCTCTCTCTCTCTCTCTCTCTCTCTCTCGGCAGCTGTTGCTTCATCTCTAAATCATAGCATTTTTAAGATCCATACAATGTGAATAAAATCTATCAATTTCAAGCAACAAAAATGCATTCAATAAATGGGAAAAACACGTTGCAATACTCTATCTTGTGGATTACGGAGTAACGTGCCCAAGTATTGTTTTGGATAATCACCATTCACCACTCAGTACCAATGCCTCAGCCTCTTTCCAAGTCTCATTCGTGAGAAACTCTTGAGGAACATGAGGTGAGAAATGGCACAGTCACTTGGACTACAGATGTGGCCATAGGTTCATAAGTATAAAGAGCTACCTCTCTGAGGAGCCGTGTGACTTCTGAGAAGAAATAGCAGCCAAAAATTAAAAAACAAACAAACAAACAAACAAAAACAAGAACAAAAAAAACCCAGATCGTTGGTTACTGAGATTGTCCTGACATAGTCCATATTCATAGTTTGATAAATATTTTATTGTTATTCTAGGAAAAGCTTTTAAAGGAAGACCTAAGGCAGCAAGAATAGGGAAGGGGTGTCTCCTTCTGTGAGATCATGGGGGATATCAACTCAGCCTTGAAGAGGAGACTGAATCTCATTCCCAGAATCTCTGAGAAGATCATGTCTCACCCAGAGAGCCAGAATCCTCAGTGGCATCTCTTTTCCTTGTTTAACTACAGAAACTACATGAAAATATCTCTGTGGTACTCTGATTGACCTGAGCAAACTGAAGGCACTTAGCATATGCAAAGCCCCACTGTTGTGCTTCTGACTGAGGATTATTTATGCAAGTCCCAGTGGGGAAAAGGGACTTGCTGGAAGGGGATGTGGCTTCTTCAGGAAGAAACTGATGGTCCAACTCTCATCATGGAATTCAGCTTCAATGCTGGGCTCAGATTGCCACCACCAAAGTCCACTTCTGACTGGGGGCTGACACAAATATTCAACAATATTGTTTTATTTAAATCAAACTGGAAGAACTGCAGTGTTTCAGAGTGAACTGGACCACTTGGCATTATGTTAAAGATAACTCAGTCTTGAGGTTTGGGGGTTTGTTTTTGGCCACTTACCAATACATTTCAAATGCCCTTCTTACAGTGAATACAGTTACCAGAGCGTATGAGGGTAAGTAATGCTTACATTTTCCCTCTGCATGACTGGCTCTTATATCATCCAAGAAATGACTGTGCATCGTGACCACTGACGGCCAATTATACGACACTATAAGAAAATAGTATTTACGAACTTTTCAAATGATATCACTGAAAGTCTGTCATTCTGTTGAAAGGTGTGCAAGCCTATATTGAGGGTTGCATCTAAAACTGAAAATAATATAGAAATACCTACTTTAAGAGCCACTTTCTGGAGCACATTAGTATGCTTGAAACTTGTCAGAAGCCTAGGTGTTTTGTTAGTGACATTTAGTGACACAAGCAAATACAGCCACACTGTATTCGCTTATTCCTCCAAAGCTATAGTTAGCCAAAAAAAAAAAAAAAAAAGAATTAATCACCCTTTACCATTGTGAAGCCTCCAAGAAGGCTGCTCCAGCATGCTGTTTCTTGTCTTTTCTTAAATGGCCTTTAAATAAATATATGAGTCAGTTAAGAAATGCATTTGCTGAATTAAAGTAATCATTCTGCCAGGACATTGGTATAATTAATTGTGGGTGGTTGAAGTTTTAAAAGAGGCTAAATTGAGGATGCTAGTTTGTTTGTTTGTTTGTTTGTTTATTGCTCACTTTTTTACTGTAGTCAAAGAACCTTCTGATTGATCTCCAAATTGTTCCTTGTTATAAGGTAGCATAGCTAGGAGATTTCATGCTAAGTTCTACAACAGTGTCGTAACCAAAGTGGAGATGTAGGTACGTGTGTGAATCCAGACTGCCTCCCCTACTGTTAATGCATGCACGCATGCACGCATGCACACATGCGCACTTACTCTTACAGGTCTTTTATTCCTTCCACTTCCCTAGGGTTTTCGTTTCTAATATACTGTTCTGGTTTATTGAAGCTTGTTCAATGTCCAACTCAGTGTGACTGCAACGAGTGCTTTGTGCCTGGCAAACTACTGTATCAATCAACACAGAATATGCTGCCTTCAAAATCTCTACCTACCTAAGCTACTTACACAGCAGACGGAAGGTGATCAATTTCCTAACAAACTTGCTTGTGGGGTGTTCTTGGAGTGTAGGATGTGTCATAAACATTGAATCCTCTCAGGAGAGCTACCAGGGTCCCACATACCACAGACATCACTATCCAGCTCAGAACAGCCTAGTGACTGACCTACTGAGTTTCAGACGGAAACTGATCCAGAGTGAAACTGGGGGGGGGGGGGAGCTCAAAAAATGAGAACACAGCATGCAGCTTCTAAAAGTTCACTACAGCTAAGAACCAAAACTTCTCCCCGAGAAGCATATCTTAATAAATTGACCAATTAATTAATTAATTAAAATCAATTAACTAAAATACTTCTTCAGTTATGTTGGTATTAGCCTTCATGTAAAGACAGTATACACAAATATTGTTTTGAAAGATGTATGACGGACTGGTCACTAATGTCTATGGTCTCATATTAAGATGATAGAGCATACAATAACATTTTAACCCTGTATTCTAATAGAAGGATAAAAGCATCAGACCAAATCATTCTTATGTGACTACACAGTGCGAATTGTAATAGTTTCGAAAATCTATCCACTTCTTTAATATTATTAGCTCCATTCACCTTCTGCCATGCCCTAGGAATAGTTTTGTCATTAACTATATGCATCTTTTTTTGCAACCACTGTGCTGAGCACAAAAGATCAAACACCACATTTCCTGCAGCCTAAATAAAATAGCAGTGCAGTCTTCAAAACAGTGACCATGGCATGTTAATCTGCCCCCAGCCCATTCCTAAACTTCAAAGAAAACACTGCTTTCCTTGTAGTCAATGCATCATCAGGGTTAATATGCTGCATGCTTCCCAGAGTGGAACGCTGAAGTCCAGAACACGAACGACAAATAGGGAGGGCTGCATGCTGCAGAGGAAGTGGACTGCAGAGGAAGCCAGCAGCCAGGAAGAATTCAGGCTACTTTGACCTACCGGCTTTGTCCATGTCTCAGAAGTGGCGAGGCAAGTCCGGCAGCTGGCAGCCCGGAAACCCAGGCTCTTCTGGCTAACAGAGCACCCTGCCCTTCTGCTGATTATCAGCCCTTGCTGGCACACAGAACACACTTCACGCACTGTCTGCAGGAGCCACCGCCAGGAAATTTATATCTCCAAGGATGACAAACAGCCATTAGCTCCATTACAGGCTGATTAAGAGAGCGAGCCTATCAAGTGGGTATTTGAGTCTCCCGGGGTTTCCACCTCTGTTCTAAGCAAAAGAGGAAAAGAAAGAAAGAAAAGAAAGAAAATGCTTGCAATGTTGAATGTGCTGCACGTTTTGGGGGTAGGGAGGGGGGGAAGAAAAAGTCCTCATGCTATGCAAAAACACACTGCTCTCCAAAAGATTCCAGAGCCAACAGGAACAGGAAGAGGCTCGGATAATTGAAAGGTAACAAGGAATCTCCATAAATACTACAATAAAGCATCCTTTCTTGTGGGTTAGGATAAACAAGCTTCAACTCTTATCACTAACATCACAGAAAGACTGGTGACATTTCCATTTAAGCATATAAAGTGTTTTTGTTTTGGTTGGGGGCAGGGGGAGGCAGAGTGTCAGAATGCAACGATGTTTGATTTTGATGGTGTTTTTGCTATAATTAATTTCCATATTCTTGCTCAGAATTTTTATCCACCTGTCTTCACAGCAAAGCATAAAGGAATTTCATTAATGCCACTAAGGATGGGAAACAGTTGCCAAAAAATATTCTGCTGTGTCAAATTCTCTGCAGCCATCTGAGCTGTGAGCACCTTAGGGTCAAAAGAAGGATGAAAAACCTAAGACACCATGGATCTGATTTTCCATAATTTGACTGGGTAAATAAGACCCCTCAAAACACTCAAAATCACTGACAATATGAGACTTTGGGGACCTGCAGAGTGCAGAAGTCACAACATACTGGACCATGTGGCTACAATCCTATAAGATCCTGGAGCCCAATCAACTCTGCTTTCTGCATTTTGTCGGGTGTAGGAAAAAAGATTTACAATGACCTCACCTGACCTATGGCATAATAAATACGCACTATAACGAGGCTCTGTGGGATTTTTGTTCTGAAAAGTTAAAAAAGAAAAAATTTAAAAGTCCAGGAGCTAGTGGTGATGTAGTTCAGGTATTAGAGTCCTTGTTTGGCATCCATGGAGCCCTGGGTTCACCCCCAGGTCACCATAAAACCAACCACTGAGATGTACACCTGTAAACCCAGTGCTTGGGAAGCAGAGGTATGTCAAAGTTCAATGTCACCATCAGGTACACAGCAAGAAAACAACAACAAAAATCTATGGTTTTATTATCTCCTATGGTTATTAAATCACAAAAGGGGGCTGTTTATTAAGCATTTATTTCACTGGAACTCCTAATGACAAACCACTTACAGATTCTTTAGTCCTCCGTCACAACTGGGTTAAATTACCAGTGTTTCTACTGTAAGTTCAGGCATCTCTATAGATCTTAATTTCTTTTTCGGGATAAGTCAAATATGTACTGACATATATCACCGTTACCTCTGAAATAGTTCATTCAAGGGAGAGCGACATTCCTCAGCAATTCTGCCTTTACTATCCACTGCTCTGACCTGCAAATCTCCCAACCCATTCCAGAGGAAGCAAGTAGAAGCAAAGACAGCATAGGGAGACTTCTAGAAATAACAAAACTACCATTGGGAGCTCTAATAAGCAAGGCACTACTTACAAGCTGCACTCAGAATCCAGGATCTCACTTCCCTGTAGCAGCCACTGGTCCACCAGGGATCTTTTATTCCTAATATTTTTAATTCTGTCACATGATCTCAAAGACATCTTACTCCATGAGTTTTGTATGTGTGTGTGTGTGTGTGTGTGTGTGTGTGTGTGTGTGTGTGTCTCCCATAAAACTAAAATCACTGTGGCCTCCACACTCTATCAACTTGCCCTGATTAAGATGTGACAGCCACCCAGACTGAGTGTCATCAGCACAAAATCTAGGGCAAACTAACTATTTTTGAGGAAAAAGAAACAGAGGAATTAACAGAGAAATAAGAAAAAGAAAAAGCACATCCTTTTAAGACTGAGGTCTTGGCAAGATGTAGCTGGAAGCATCATCTAGCAAATGTCCTTATCACCCAGCACAGGTATCATTATATGACCTTTGTCTATGGTTCAAAAATTTAAGTCTTAGTTACTTTCCTTGCTTTACCTCTCCTCAAAATGACAAATGGGTTGTGTTTTGAAGGTTTGTATTCTTGATTATTTGAAACATACTTTAAAATACAGATCAGGTTCCTTGGACAACCCAGTAAATACTCATTGGTGTGATTTATCTAAGACCAACAAGCCATTGTGTGCAATTTTAAAATGTGGAAAATCTTGTTTCTGTTTAAGTTAAAATGCATGTAGTGTCCCAACCCAATTTGAATACTATTTAAAATCTTCATTTCATTCAGAGTAAGCAAACATGTTTTCTTCTACAGCAATTTTGATGTTATTGTTCGTATGAATGCACTCAGAGTATATTGAAAATGATCCACTTTTGTATCGTATGTGCTTTTGCATTGCCTTTCTAAATTGGAAAAAGAAGTCTGAATTCAGAAATACAGTTGATGCTCAAGGTTTTGGACAGGGGGAGGACTTCAATCTTCCAGGACTTTTTTGAAGCAAAAAATGGTAGGTCATAATTTTCTTTAAGAATAGACAGATTGAATGGCTTGATTTAGGCATATGACATCATGAAGATAAGCTACAAGAACAAATCATGTTTCACAAGTCTATACAGCTTAATATTTAGTTTATTGATTTACAAACACTAAAAAAAATCATTAACGAAATGATACGAGTGGCAAAATCATAACTTTAACTTGTTTAGCTACAAGGTCCCTTCAATAATATATTAAGAATTTATATATACATATACTCATTCTCTCCTGCCCTTCCTGCTAATCTCTAAAACCATTCCAGATGATGCAAGATGAGCAGCACAGGGAAGCTGCTAGAAATAACAAAAGTATTAGTGAGTGTCTGTCATGAACCAGGCTCTGTATATAAGCTGCATGCAGGACCCAGGATCTCATCTCCCTGAATCATCTACTGTTACCACAATGACATTTCCTGTCTCCTTGCCCAGCACCAAAAGACCTTGTAACAAGAAAAGGGTACAATCAATGGTCCACTGTCTTTAATCCACATGCAGAATTCCTTCTTCCATTGATTTAATTCAGAAGCACATCTACTATGCTTTAGTTGGGAAATGTGTGGGTATAAAATGCTCACTGGGAGCTTGAAGCTGTCCCAGACATGCCGTGTGGCAAGAAACTGCACTGCTCTGACTAAATATTCTCTATTGTGTTTCCAAATAGGAGTTTAGTCCTCACCTTCCTTAACCCTCCCATATGTACAGTTTCCAGTTTGTTTAGAATGGCTTGTGGAAGCAGGAGGTAATCTGGAGCACCTGCACCCACAGCACCCTCCATGATACTCCACCCCCAGAAAGAGGGTTACTACCCCCACCATCTGGTTTTCTTCTCTTTTATAAAGTTTGTTTGGAGACGGTTGTTTATAGGATCTTTGACAACATACAGAAAGGGAGGAAACATTTGCAAACTTTACAAGTGACAAGGGGATAACATTTAAAATACACAAGGAACCCAAGAAGCTGAGAAGCAAAATATGCCCCAAAGAACCTGATTTTAAAGTGAGACAAAATACATGAGTAGACAGACGTTTGTAAAACCAGACATACAAGTGGCCGTCTGTGAGTGAAATGATCAACATTGCCAACCTTTAGAGAAATCCACATCAAAACCATGAGCCATCACCTTACTTTTGTTATAATCTCTGTTACCAAAAGGACAAACATTTTGGCGAGAGAAAAAAGGGAAAAACTGGGCCCCTTACATACTTTTGATGGCAATGTAAATTACTTTAGCTATGGAAAACAATGTAGAGGTTTAAAAAAACTAACTAAAAATAGAACTGTATATGATCCAACAACCACAATACTGCCTGTATAAACAAAGACAATGAAATCCATGCATTGAGGAGAACTCTGCAAGCCCATGTTTACTGCAGCAAGCATATCTGTAAGTGTCTCAGATGTGAAATCACCCTGGAGGAGCATCAGTGAGAGGTAGTAAATATATGGCTAGGTATTAGCTGTTCATTAAAAATAAAATGTGAAATCCTGTTGTTTATGACAAAATGGACGTATCCAGAAACTGTTAAGTGAACAATCGAGGAACAAGAGACAAACGTTGCATGAAGCCATTTGCTTATGGAACCATAGATAAAAACAACCAAACAGTGAAGAGCTCATGCCAGAAAGAGGGGAAAGGATGAAGAGACAGGCTGGCTAACACAAGGATAAGTCCCAATGTGCCAGTACACAGAAGGTGATGCTGTTTCTATAATGTACTGCATAGATAGCTAGCAGAAAAGAATTTGAAGATTCTCACCCACCACCACCCAATAACAATTTTCTTAGGTGACAGATATGCTAATTACCATGATTGATCATTACAGAATTTACTAAGTTCATCCAATAGTATATCATAACCATGAGTCCTAGTTTGATTTGTATTACTGTAATCAAACACTGACAGTAACCAACTAGGAGAAGAAAGAGTTAACACCACCCACCTCCTAGTCCCATTCCATCATCAAGGGAAGCAAAAGCACAAACCCAAGACAGGAACCTGAGGGCAAGAACCGAAGCATAGATGATGGAGGAACACTGCTTACTGTCTTTCCTCCCGTGGCTTTTCTGCCTTGCTTTCTCATATAACCCACGACCACCTCTCAGAGCAGGCACTGTGCACAGGAGGATGGGACCTTTTATGTCCATCACTAATAAAAAAAAAAAAAAAACACTCCATAGATATACCCACAAAACAATCTGACAGAGTATTCTTCAGTTGAGGTTCCCTCTTCCCAAGTGACATTAGTTTATGTCAAACTGACAAATGTGTGTAACATTTAATCCAGATTTGCATTTTATTATAACAAACAGAAAATATTTATGGCTCCAGGCTTATGTTCAATTTAGATAACAATAATAAAGGCCAGCCGTGCCCTGAGCCTTCAAGAGTATCAATGTGAACACCTTTATTATATCTTTCTTTGCAAAACTCTTTTAGTGAAGCTGGAGAGAGCTCAGTGGTTAAGAGAACTGTATGTTCAATCATGAGAACTAGAGCTTGAATCCCAGTCCCGTCCTGTAAGCCCTGATCAATAGAGAAGCTTGGGCATTTGCTATTGCTGGGGCTTGCTGCTTTCTAGCAGAGCTGAGGAAACTTGAGGCTTAGATTCAGAGAGAGATCCTGCCTCAAAGAAATAGATGGATTGTAATAGAGAAGGGTCCTGAAGCCCCTCTTCTAGCCTCCATGTGCACACACAGACTTGTCTTGACTTTCTATAAAGTTATACATGTTTCATTAATCACAATTAATTTTGCACTTCTGGGCTTGAACACTGGTCTTTCCCATGCACAGCAAATTAAACTGTATCTCGGCCCTTTGTATCATTTCTTAAGAATCTTAATAGATGTTTCCCTTGCTTGGGGGAACCATAAGGAGAAACTGGGGACAATAATGCTCTGAATTTTGCGTTCTAGAAGGATTAGTGGCAGTTCAAATAGAATCTGTGGACAGCCAAAGCCAAAGACACATATCCAACAGACAGAGAAATTCCAGGAACTCGGGTTAAAATTACTATGCTTTGGTTCTCAGTGGATGTAAAGCCAGACTCTCTCTTACCATGGAAAAATTAAGAAGATAAATTGTTCAGGTCATTTTGTTGCTTGTCCCCTCTTCTGCAATAGCTCCTATCCCCACAGCTCCTGGACAGCAGCTCAGCCTATTTGTTTACTTGACCTTTTCACATTTTGATTTATCCTAAGATATACATTTTTTTAAAAATGTGCTGGAATATCAACTTCCCATGAGAAAGATCGCTCCCAACTCCTTTGGAAACAGATCCTGCTGAGAATCTGCTCTGAAAGCATCTTGGCCACTGACTTTACCAAAACAGCTATAAGACATAATTTTGATAAGCCAAGTCCTTGAGTTTATAACTCTCACAAGGCTTAACCCAAATCCCTAACCTATTAACCGACAAACAAATCCTTCAAAAAAAATACACACAAGAAAGTTTTGTCACAATATTTCCAAAAGAGTCTGAGCTTAAGCATGAGGGATTTGTCTGGAGTTTAGACAGCACAGATGTGGGATGCCTGGCTTATTTTGAGTAGTCTCCTTTGGAGATTTTCCTGCAGTTGACGGGTGTGTTTGGGAATTCTTGAATCTACTGCTAACACTCATTTCTCTTCCTTTATCAATGGTATCTCATGTGTCTTTCGGTCCCCAAAACATCTTTTTTAAAAATCTCAGGTTTTAAATTCTTTGACAGTTTCACACACATATATAACGCGTTTTGATTATGTTTATCCTTTCCTATCCCCATCCCTCTCCTCTAGACTCCCTCCCCCCTCTAATTCAAAACCATGATTCCTCCTATTTTCTATCTTTTTAAAGGTAGTGTTTCATACAGTCCAGGGTGACATTGGACTCTCCATGTAGCTAAAGATGACTTTTAACTCAAGATTCTTCTGCCTCTTCTTCCCGAGTATCAGGATTAAAAGCCTTCAGCACCATGTCCTCCTGTTTTATGAGATGTTGGAGATCCAATCTAGGACCTTGTGCATGCTAGACAAACATTTTACCAACTGAGCTATGTCTTCAGACCCAAGATGTTGCTTAAAGGCTGGATGGTATTACACACTTGATGAGTGCTTGTGTAAACATGATGATCTGTGTTTCAACAGGGACATGGTGGCATATGCTCATAATCCTAGCACTGAGGAGGTGTAGATGGGCAGGTACTAGCTTAATTGAATCCCAGGCCAATGAAGACCTTTCCCACAAATGAAAGAGAGAGAAGGAGAGAGAGAGGAAGAGAGAAAAAGAAAGAAAGGAGAGGAGAGGAGAGGAGAGGAGAGGAGAGGAGAGGAGAGGAGAGGAGAGGAGATGGGTACTTGAGTAGTGGTGCAAGAAGTTGACCTCTGGCCTCTGCACACACGTAAATGCATGTAAAAATATACACATGCACCAATAGGTATGAGTGCAAGCATGTACACGATTAACCTCCCCCCACACACACACACATTAAGCACCAAGTGATCTCAGATTGCCTGACATCTGAGTTAGTGAAGTTTCACCTGTCAATCACTGTCACCTGCCAAGTATAGACTTTTTGGCCAAGGAGATTTTGTAACTGCATATTGATTATCATCCCAGTGCTCTAGATACATAGTAATGGTATGAAAGCAACTAGACAGGCAATTTGTAGGTGGGTTCAGGGGACTAGACAACCATTTTCCTGGGTTAGAAAAGAGCTCAAAGCTCTGAGTAGTGGGCAGAGTGTTTCCAGAGCCCAGCTGTGCTTAATGTTCTGTAGCAGGCAAGGTGGAGGCCAGTGCCCAGCTCCATGGTGGTGATCGGGTTTTAAAGAACACCCTGTGAGAAAGAAAACAGAGCCAGGCCCAGCCTGAGCAATTCTTGGCTGACTCAAGAGACAAGGTTGAAAAAATGCTGATGTCCTATTTCCTGGATCCACGGCTTCCTAAGGCTGCAATGAAAAGCTAAGTTCTCATACTGACAATTAGAAAGTTTCAGGCTGGTTCAGCATGCTGGATCAAGATTATCTCCCTTGAAACAGTGTAGGCACCTCAAAATGTCATTCGAAAGCCTGACTAGATTGAGAGACAGAGGGACAAGATGGTGATGTCTTCAATACAATTCAAAGGCATGGAAAATTGGCAAAGACAAAAACCAGGGGCATGAGTCCAAAATTAATAAAGTTAGCTGAATTATGAAACACAGTGAAATGTCACTTACTGATGGGACATGGTCTAGAATGGGCCACTGGACACTTGTCTATGTCCAAATATTAGACTGTGCTTAAACACTTGTAGGTGAGGATGTCAACCATGGGATGCAGCCCTGGGTCAGTCAGAGCCATGTGAAGCTATAGATAGATGAGGATGTTTCCAGAGTACCATGGCAGTCTCTTTACAGCGAGTTTGTCATTGTAAGCTGAAGACATGTGCTCAAAAATATCAATGAATTATGGTGGAGTGGATGCATAAATCAGTTGCTTATCATCTTCAAGTATTACATACGGAACATAGTTGTAGAGATTATAATTTTACATGAGTGACAGCAGAGCGATTCCATTCACAGCAGCACACAGGAGCACTGCATTGTGCTATGACATTACCGTGGCAAAAATGTGACCAGAAAATAGAAACAGAATAATGGAAAAATCTCAGCTCCCACACTCTGGTGGGACTGCTTTGTAATATGTGTGTCCTCAATGGAAACAGTGTCCTTATGTTGCACATGACTGTATCTCGGGATTGCTAATACTAAAAGGAACAGGTGAATACAATATTGTAACATGATTTCATTGTTGGGGACAAATTCCATGTTACAGAAGAATCTAATAAAGGTATGTATCAAGAGATAAGCAGTATCTATAAAAACAATCAAGTATGAAAATGGCTAAGTAGGAAACAAGAAAGAGGCATGAAATTTAGGCCAACATAGACATCTCCTGAATCATGATAGATGCCTGAAGAAAGAAGCACAAAGACTCCCTCACATTGCCCACTTAATCATATTGTCATTCATCATCCACATATGATCTAGCTACTGATACAAAGGCTAAAATGACAGTAGTGTGCACAGTCCCTTAGTAAAATGAAGAGAAGGCTCAAAGGGAAGGTACTGCATTTTTAAAAACACACACACACATAAGAAGCTAAGAAAATGTATTGCTATTTACTGACTGTGAGATGATAACTTCATAACTAACAAAAATGAATAATAAAACAAAACAAAGTGGATGGTTCCTGAAGAAGAGCTGAGGTCAGTGCATGCATACTCACACATATATGTGCATGTGTACATATACATATACATGTACACATACAACCACATAAAGTAAAATTGTATAAATATAACAAAATGAAGAAGTTTAAAGTTTCAAATGTAAATAGCATTTGGTTAATTTTAGATTTAGACATGATGGGTAGTTTTAGATTTTAAGCTAGAACAGCTTATGGTTCTATAGCATCTTGAAAATTCAGAGAATCGGACTTGGGAGATCCCAGGCAGCAGCTCTGTGCCCAACATCACAAAACCCAGAGGAAGAGGGCCTCCCAGGAGCTTTAACCCGGGCAGTATCTCAGGGAAGGAGACACCAACACCTGCCCCAAACTGAGAGTAACTGGGACCCACTGGGACCCAGGAATTCACTCCTGGCCCGGAGCATGGGTTCCTTGAGGTCTGGGCCCGAGCACTCAGCAGATCCCAGGAGACAGCTCTGCACCCAATCTCACATAACCAAGAGGAAGTGGGGCTCCCAGGAGCTCTATCCCAAGCAGTAGAGCAGTATCTTAGGCAAGGAGGCAGCAACACTTGCCCCAAACAGGGAGTAACCGGGACCCACAGGGACCCAGGAATTCACTCCTGACCCTGAGCGCTGGTTCCTTCTGGTTTCCACCTGAGCACTGAGCAGATCTTAGGCCTCAGCTCTAACTCCAGGAGCAAAACCCATCCCAAACAGTTCTGACACAACCAAGATAATAGGAAAGACAGGCTCCAGTCAGAGACAGGGGAGGTAGCACTAAGGAGATCCAGATAGCAAAAGGCAAGCACAAGAACATAACCATCAGCAACACAGGGTACTTGGCATCATCAGAACCTAGTTCTCCCACACTAGAAAGTCCTGAATTCCCCATATCACCAGGAAAACAAGATTCAGATTTAAAATCACTTCTCATGATGATGGTGATAGAGGACTTTAAGAAGGACATAAATAACACTCTCAAAGAATTTGAGGAAAACACAGGTAAACAGGTAAAAGGCTTTAAAGAGGAAACAGAAAAATCCCTTAAAGAATTACAAGAGAACACAACCAAGCAGGTGAAGGAATTGAACAAAACCATCCAGGACATAAAAATGGAAGTAGAAACAAGAAAGAAAGAACAAAGGGAGACTACCCTGGAGATAGAAAACCTAGGAAAGAAATCAGGAGTCATAGACATAGCATCACCAACAGAATACAAGAGACAGAAGAGAGAATCTCAAGTGCAGAAGATACCATAGAAAATATTGACACAACTGTCAAAGAAAATGTAAAATGCAAAAAGTTCTTAACACAAAACACCCAGGAAATCCAGGACACAATGAGAAGACCAAACCTAAGGATAATAGGTATAGAAGAGAGTGAAGATTCCCAACTTAAAGGGCCAATAAATATCTTCAACAAAATTATAGAAGAAAACTTCCCTAACCTAAGAAATGAGATACCCATAACCATACAAGAAGCCTACAGAATGCCAAATAGACTAGATAGTTTTTTTTCAGAAAAGAAACACCTCCCATCACATTATAATCAAAACACAAAGTGCACAAAACAAAGAAAGAATTTTAAAAGCAGTAAGTGAAATCAGAATTACACCTGACTTCTCACCAGAGACTATAAAAGCCAGAAGATCCTGGACAGATGTCATACAGAGCCTAAGAGAACATAAATGCCAGACCAGGCTACCAGCAAAACTCTCAATTACCATAGATGGAGAAACCAAAATATTCCACGACAAAACCAAATTTACACAATATCTTTCCACAAACCCAGCACTACAAAGGATAATAGCAGGAAAGCTCCAATACAAGGAGGGCAATCATACCTAGAAAGAGAAAGAACATAATCCTATTCCAACAAACCCAAAAGAAGATTACCACACAAACAATGCTTCCACTATTAGCAAAAATGACATGAAGCAACAATACCCATTCCTTAATATCTCTTAACATCAATGGACTCAACTCCCAAATAAAAAGACATAGGCTAACGGACTGGATACACAAACAGGACCCAGCTTTTTGCTGCATACAGGAAATCCACCTCAGTGACAAAGACAGACACTACCTTAGAGTAAAAGGTTGGAAAACAATTTTTCAAGCAAATGGCCCTAAGAAACAAGCTGGAGTAGCCATTCTAATATCGAATAAAATTGACTTTCCACTTAAAGCTATCAAAAAGGATAAGGAACTTGTCCTTGTCAAAGGAAAAGTCAACCATACTTGTCAAAGGAAAAGCCAACCAGCATGAACTCTCAATTCTGAATATCTATGCGCCAAATGCAAAAGCACCCACTTTCATAAAAGAATCTTTACTATAGCTCAAAGCACACATTGCACCTAACACAATAATAGTGGGAGACTTCAACACCCCACTCTCAGCAATGGGCAGATCATGGAAACAGAAACTAAACAGAGATACAGTGAAACTAACAGAAGTTATGAACCAAATGGACTTAACAGATATCTACAGAACATTTCACCCTAAAGCAAAAGAATATACCTTTTTCTCAGCACCTCATGGTACCGTCTCCAAAATAGACCTCAACAAATACAAAAAAATTGAAATAATCCCATGTATCTTATCAGATCACCATGGTCTAAGGTTGGTCTCCAATAACAACAAAGACAATGGAAAGCCCACATTCACATGGAAACTGAACAACACCCTACTCATTGATAATCTGGTCAGGGAAGAAATGAAGAAAGAAATTAAAGACTTTTTAGAATTTAATGAAAATGATGATACATCATACCAAAACCTATGGGATGCAACGAAAGCAGTGCTAAGAGGAAAACTCATAGCTCTAAGTGCATACAAAAAGAAACTGGAGAGAGCATACACTAGCAGCTTGAAAACACATCTGAAAGTCCTAGAACAAAAAGAAGCTAATACACCCAAGAGGAGTAGACGGCAGGAAATAATCAAACTTAGGGCTGAAATCAACCAAATAGAAACAAAAAGAACTATAAAAAGAATCAATAAAACCAGGAGTTGGTTCTTTGAGAAAATCAACAAGATAGATAAACCCTTAGCCAGACTAATCAGAGGGCAGAGAGACAGTATCCAATTTAATAATATTATTAGAACTGAAAAGGGTGACATAACAGAAACCAAGGAAATTCAAAAAAATGATCAGATCCTATTACCAAAGCCTATACTCAACAAAATTGGAAAATCTGGATGAAATGGACAATTTTCTAGACAAATACCAGTTACCAATGTTAAATCAGGACCAGATAAACCATCTAAACAGTCCCATAACCCTGAAAGAAATAGAAGCAGTCATTAAAAGTCTCCCCACAAAAAAATGTCCAGGACCAGACGGTTTTAATGCAGAATTCTATCAGACCATCAAGGAAGACCTAATACCAATTCTCTTAAAACTATTCCACAAAATAGAAACAGAAGGAAGACTACCCAATTCATTCTATGAAGCCACAATTACGCTCATACCTAAACCACACAAAGACCTAACAAAGAAAGAGAACTTCAGACCAATCTCCCTTATGAACATCGATGTAAAAATACTCAATAAAATTCTAGCAAACTGAATCCAAGAACACAAACAACACATAAAAACAACTACACATCATGATCAAGTAGGCTTTATCCCAGGAATGCAGGATTGGTTCACTATGTGGAAATCTATCAATGTAATCCACTATATAAACAAACTCAAAGGAAAAAACCACATGATCATATCGCTAGATGCTGAGAAAGCATTTGACAAATTTCAACACCCCTTCATGATAAAAGTCTTGGAAAGATCAGGAATTCAAGGTCCATACCTAAACATAGTAAAAGCAATATGCAGCAAACCAGTAGCCAACATCAACTAAATGGAGAGAAACTTGAAGTAATCCCACTAAGATCAGGGACTAGGAAAGGCTGCCCACTGCCCCCCTACCTATTCAATATAGTACTGGAAGTCCTAGCCAGAGCAATTAGGCAACACAAGGAGGTCAAAGGGATACAAATTGGAAAGGAAGAAGTCAAAATTTCACTATTTGCCGATGATATGATAGTATACTTAAGTGACCCCAAAACTTCCACCAGAGAACTCCTAAACCTGATAAACAACTTTAGCAAAGTGGCTGGATATAAAATTAACTCAAGCAAATCAGTAGCCTTCCTCTACTCAAAAGATAAACTGGCTGAGAAAGAAATTACGGAAAGGACACCCTTCACAATAGTCACAAATAATATAAAATACCTTGGTGTGAATCTAACCAAGCAAGTAAAAGACCTGTATGACAAGAACTTCAAGCCCCTGAAGAAAGAAATCGAAACAGATCTCAGGAGATGGAAATATCTCCCATGCTCATGGATTGGAAGGATTAATATAGTAAAAATGGCCATCTTGCAGAAAGCAAGCTACAGATTTAATGCAATCCCCATCAAAATTCCCACTCAGTTCTTCACAGAGATAGAAAGAGCAATCTTAAAATTCATTTGGAATAACAAAAAACCCATGATAGCGAAAACTACTCTCAGCAATAAAAGAACTTCTGGGGGAATCACCACCCCTGATTTCAAGCTGTACTACAGAGCAATAGTGATAAAAACTGCATGGTATTGGAACAGAGACAGGCAGGAAGATCAATGGAATAGAATAGACGACCCAGAAATTAACCCCCATACCTATGGTCACTTGATCTTTGACAAAGGAGCTAAAACCACTCAGTGGAAAAAGGACAACATTTTCAATAAATGGTGCTGGTCCAACTGGAGGTCAGCACGCAGGAGAATGCAAATTGATCCATACTTATCTTCTTGATAAGTACAAAGCTCAATTCCAAGTGGATCAAGGACCTCCACATAAAACCTGCCACACTGAAACTAATAGAAGAGAAATTGGGGAAAAGCCTCCAACACATGGGCACAGGAGAGAAGTTCCTGAACAGAACACCAATGGCTTGTGCTCTAAGACCAAGAATTGACAAACGGGACCTCATAAAACTGCAAAGCTTCTATAAAGCAAAGGACACTGTCAATAGGACAAAGCGGCAACCAACAGATTGGGAAAAGATCTTTACCAACCCTACATCTGATAAAGGGCTAATATCCAAGGTATTCAAAGAACTGAAGAAATTAGACTCTAGACAATCAAAGAACCCTATTAAAAAATGGAGCACAGAGCTGAACAAAGAATTCTCAACTGAGGAAGCTCCAATGGTTGAGAAGCACCTAAAGAAGTGTTCAGCATCCCTAGTCATCAGGGAAATGCAAATGAAAACAACACTGAGATTCCACCTCACACCAGTCAGAATGGCTAAGATCAAAAACACAGGTGACAGCAGATGTTGGCGAGGATGTGGAGAAAGAGGAACACTCCTCCATTGTTGGTGGGATTGTAAGCTGGTACAACCACTATGGAAAGCAGTCTGGCGGTACCTCAGAAAATTGAACATAGTGTTACCTGGGGACCCAGCTATACCACTCCTGGGCATATACCCAAAAGATGTTTCAACAAACAACAGGGACACATGCTCCACTATGTTCATAGCAGCCTTATTTATAATACCCAGAAGTTGGAAAGAACCCAAATGTCCTTCAACAGAAGAATGGATGCAGAAAATGTGTTACATTTATACAATGGAGTACTACTCAGCTATTAAAAACAATGAGTTCATGAAATTCTTAGACAAATGGATGGAGGTGGAAAATATCATCCTGAGTGAGGTAACCCAGTCTCAAAAGAACACACATGGTGTGCACTCACTGATAAGTGGATATTAGCCCAAAAGCTCACAATACCTAAGACACAACGCATAGACCACATGAAACTCAAGAAGAAGGAGGAAGACCAAAGTGTGGGTGCTTTGGTCCTTTTTAGGAGTATCAAAATATTCAACCACAGCTCCCAAAGTCTAAACCTCCAGCCTGAGAACACAAAGGGAGAGACTCATGTCTCCACCTTTATAGGTAACTGAGGGTGGCCTTGTCAGACATCAGTGGAAGAGGAGGGCCATGGTCCCCGAAAGTTTGGATTCCCTAGTGTTGGGGAATATGAGAGCAGGGAGATGGGACTGGGAGGATGTTTGGATAGCACATCCTCATAAAAATAGGAGGAGATGGTATGGGATAAGGGGTTTTGGGGGAGAGTAGGAGAGGAGATAACACTGAAAGGTAAATATGTAAATATCCAATTAAAAAAAAACAGATAAAGGGTCTGGGAAAAAAGGAGAGTTTACTTATTTCAAATTATTTTCAAAAGTTTCTAGGAAATGCTAATTGGCTAAGATCTTATTTTAAGCTCCCCACAAAAGAATTTAAGTCTCTGTGTAGTATTCTCAAGAGAGATGTAAATCCTAATTTCCCTCAACAATTAATTGACAAAAGAGAAGTAATCTCACAAAAAGTAGAAGAAGCTATTATTAATCGATATATTATATAGTCTGATTAGTTGTTGGATGTTATATAACAGTCCTTTGATAAAAGAGATTATTAATATAGATTTATATTTCTTTAAATAGTGACCTCATGACTCTCTGAGTGGAAGGAGTGGCTGCTGGTACTTCTGCCTTGATTTTACAAGAACTCTGAAAAATTGGCTTTAAAAACAAAAGAGGGGGAACAGTACCCCCCAGAAGGAGTCCCCTGAAATACTCTCCATCATGCCTTGTTTACTTTTAACTCTCTAAAACTGAAAGCTCATGGCAAATCTGCTGCTGATTGCCTCTGGCATCACCGAGACCAATAAAAACTATGCCACAGTTATGTGGAAAGACCCTCTTACCCTTAAAGGGAATGGTCCAGACCCAGTTCTCTTATGGGGCTGAGGATTGATATGCCTGTTTGATACCACAGAAGGCACAGCTAAATGGCTACCAAAAAGATTAATGAAATAAATAGATACCCCCACAAAGCCAGGCCCAACCATAAATAAGATGAATAACAATTGACATCCAGGGAAGAGAAATCTCCCTGAGAATTCCCTTCTTTTTCCTTTCCAGGTAAAAATGAATCACCTGTGATGTCTGCTGTTAGAAGTTCTAATCCAGATGCTGGCCTCTGAACTTATACTACTCAGACCTTCGATGAGCCATTGACAAGAACATCAAACAGCTAGAGACTGACATCACTAATCTGAAGAAATCCCTCGTTTCGTTGTCTGAAGAGACCTCCAAACATTGCAAAGGATTTTATGGAACTTATTTACTCTTTTACAATAGAAAAGGCTGTGTACAGCTCTTGACTGTGTTAAAGAAGAATATTGCTTTTACAGAGACAAGACAGGGATAGTTAAGGAGAGCATGAAAAAGATCAGAGAAGGCCCTGAGAAAAGACAGAGAGAGAAAGAGAAAGACGAGTGCTGGTACAATAATTGGTTTTCAGCATCTCTATGGTTGTCAACCCTACTTCCTCCCATCTTGGGACCATAAATTGGGTTATTTTTGCTTATTTCTTTTGGTCCCTGGGCCTTAAATAGGCTGACTAATTTAGGAAACAACAGATAAATAATTTGGTAATAATTGGTAATAATTGAAAACCTACTCAGATACATTATCATAAGTTAGCTAAGGAGGAACACGAGACTCAAGATGAGGTTGTTACTCTATCCAGGGTGTTCCCAAAACCCATCTCCACCCAACCTAAAAGAGGGAACTTCTGCCCCTAGACCAAGCAGAGAGGGGACACCCAGTATCCCCTCTCACTGGCGATCTGAATTCTTGCTTAGGCTGCAAGACTAAGCACTGTAAGGGAATATAAATAAAAGTTAAAAATATCTCTCTGGGTTCCCTGAGGGACAAGCCTGACTGCATAGGCATTGATGTCAATCCCTTCTCCAGGAAAAAGAAATCGGGATGGGTATGGCCTTCATGCCTCACTGGACAACAGGGGGACCGGAGCCGTTACAAAGTCCCCTTCAATTACTGGAGGTCAGGTCTCTATCCCCGCCTTCGCAAGTTTAGAATTGCCACAGCCCTTCTATACTTAGAGAAGGGAGGAGATGTCAGGGGCAGCCCTGCTTACATACTGAAGGCCTAAAATCAGCCATAGGCCTAAAATCAGCAATAGGCCTGTCATACATGTATACTAACACCAAGTCTTGGGTCTCTGTGGAAAAACATTGAAACAGATGGCTATAAGCTATTGTAAACAGGCAGCTTTTGAGGAAATTTACCAGACTGAGTAATCATAGACCTTGCAGATAGGTAGTCTTGGCGGATAATACCAACTTAGATAAGGACAAGTGAACCATAGGCAGAGTCATAGTGACCTGTCCCCTGAACCTTCACCCAACTGATACCCTGTTCTGAAAGACATCTGTATTCCCCCTGAACACCCACACTCCAGTGTCATCCCCTTCCCCACATCCTGCCTTTCTGTGTTTATAACCCCTGTGTGAATGAATTACGATTTGTAAAGATAAGAAACAAGGCTGAGTGTAGCTTACTGGTAGAATGCTTACGTCACATGAGTGAGGTCCCAAGTCCTTCAGAAGGCCAGACAGATGAAAGAAAAGAAGGAAGGAAGGAAGGAAGGATAGAAGAGAGAAAGAAA
>NW_021604767.1:1026111-1029009 GCF_004785775.1 Grammomys surdaster
GAGAGAGAGAGAGAGAGAGAGAGAGAGAGAGAGAAACAAAGAAACAAGGAAAGACAGGTGATAAGCCATCATGCAACAGTAATATTTAGCCTACAGATTTCCTTGCTATTTCAACTTTGTTTATGTACCAGACTTAAAACTTGCTAAACACAGTTCTGCTTATGGGGTTAACACAAATTAGGATATACATTTTGTGATCTAGCTGGAAAAGTTTTAAAACAAAGATTTTCCATGGATTTTAACTTATTCATTAAAATTCCAAAGGAAGCAACACACAGTGATTGGCTTTTAAGAACAACCAAGGACAAGAGAGGAAAAGCCATTTGTTAGCTGAGTTTTCCCCAAAGTGTTTTCCACTGAGGTCTGTGAGATTCTGTGGACTCAATCAATGGTGTACTTCTTCAATGAGGTTTCTGTCTTCCTACTCTGTCATTTAAAAGAAGAAACAACCAGATACCAAAGTAAACTGCTTATGGACCTATTCATGAAGTTGTTATTTCAAGAGTCATTAAATCAAGATTTTAAAACATTATGTTGCTTATTGCCTGCATTCAAAAATTAATAATTTTTACCAATAGAAAATATATTTTATTAATGCACTACACTTTCACTTTTGAAACATCATCTAACTCATTGTGTGCTTTGCTTTCAAGGTGTTTTATTTTTATGCTACATATTAGACAATGTTTTTAACTGTTTGATTTATGTATCCACATTGTCTTACTTAGGGTTTCATTGCTATGAAAAGACACCATATTCAAGGAATGAATTCTTATAATAGAAACTTTTTCATTGGGGCTGAATTACAGTTTCAGAGGTTCAGTCCATTATCATCATGGCAGGAAGCATGACAGCCTGCAGGCAGACATGGTGTCGAAGGAGTCAACAGTTCTACATTTTGATTTGAAGGAGACTGTCTTCTGCAGGAACCAGGAGAAAGCTGTCTTCTGCACTGGGTGGGGCTTGAGCACTAAGAGACCTCAGAGCCTGCCTACACAGTAACACACTTCCTCCAACAAGGCCACACCTCCTAATAGTGCCACTTTGCATGGGCCAAGCATATTCAAACCACCACACACAGGTATATAGAGAGAGCATGACAACTTCTGTGACAAATTACTGCAGTATTCCACTTACTGACCATCTGTAGTATCAATTCATTCTATCAACATTCTGTTTGTCCTGACTCTACTAATTCATTCATTTATTCATTCATTCACTTTAGATCTACGGTCATGACCATCAATAAAGTCTACCTTTCTGCTGGTTAACAAACTGACACATTTATACTCTACTTAGTCAATGGACAGAGGTTCCTCCTTCTCCCCTCCCCCTCTTCTCTCTTTACTCCGTCAATGTTATTCTCATTGTTTCTCTGAAAATTTCCCTAGTTAGCAGGAAACTCGAATCTTACCTCACTCCATTTCTACTAATTACTACAGAAGATAGACTTTCTACTCTGTGCATTTGCACTTAGACTTTATTTTAAATTTCTGTTATTTTGCTTTCTTTAGTTTTGTTTTGGAGACAGGGCATTATGTATCCCAGACTGGCCTTGAATTTCTCCTCCTCCTCCTCCTCTTCTTCCTCCTCCTCCTCCTCTTTCTCCTCCTCCTCTTTCTCCTCCTCCTCTTTCTCCTCCTCCTCCTCTTCCTCCTCCTCTTTCTCCTCCTCCTCCTCTTTCTCCTCCTCCTCCTCTTTCTCCTCCTCCTCCTTTTTCTCCTCCTCCTCCTCTTCCTCCTCTTCCTTCTTTTTGCTTTTATACCATTGTAATCGGCCTTGAAATTTCTACCTAGCTAAAGATGACTTCAAACCTCTTATCCTCCTGCCTCTGCCTCCCCAGTGCTGAAATTACAAGCACAAACCACCATGCCTATTTTTTTTTTTTTTTTTTTTTTTTTTTTTTGCTCAGGCCTCCTGCATACTAGATAAGTTATCCTACTGAGTCTACATCCTCAGGCCCTATTCAAAGTTTTCATCTTTGTGTTCCTTGGTGTATTTTTTTCTAGATGATAGAACCTGTAGTGGTTTTAATAGGTTTGGCAACCATAAACTCATGTGTTTGAGTGCTTGGCCCACATGACATTATTAGGAGGTGTGTCCTTGTTAAAATAGGTGTGGCCTTGTGTAGGAAGTGTGTCATTATAGGGGTGGGCTTTAAGGTCATATGCTCCACCCATGGCAGAAGAGCCAGTCTTCTCCTGGCTGCCTTCAGACCAGGATTTAGTACTCTTAGCTCCTTCTCCAGCACCATGTCTGCCTGGAGGCTGCCATGCTTCCCACCATGATGACAATGGACTGGATCTCTGAAACTATAAGCCAGCCCCAATGAAATGTTGTCCTTTATAAGAGTTACCTTGGTCATATTGTCTCTGCTCAGCAATGGAAATCCTAAGTAAGACAGGACCCAAAGGCTAGCATTGTTTTGATTCTCTACAGAGGAAGAACAGAGTGTCATTGGCTCTGGATTAGAATCCACGTTCTAGGAAATGCTGAGGACCCTCGTACAAAAGGATACCAACAGCAAGAGTAACTTGAGGGAGCCAATCTCAGCTGTGCAGCCCAAGCACTCAGTTTGCACACTGTGTTCCCACCACAACAATCCCCTTATGCTCCTCTGTGTTCTAGGGATTCTCAAAACAAACTTTTCAGAAGGGAGATCATGGAGGTAGATTCTTCCTCCTCCTAAACCTTCTATCAAGCTTTCGCCACTTCATCCCGTCTTCATCCCCCATCTCATAATTTTCATAGAATTGATGTCAACCTAGGAGTTGGTAGGAAAATTTCCTTTCTTTCTTTCTTTCTTTCTTTCTTTCTTTCTTTCTTTCTTTCTTTCTCTCTCTCTCTCTCCCTTTCTTTCTTTCTTTCTTTCTTTCTTTCTTTCTTTCTTTCTTTCTT
>NW_021604767.1:1029019-1046527 GCF_004785775.1 Grammomys surdaster
CTTTCTTTCTTTCTTTCTTTCTTTCTTTCTTTCTTTCTTTCTTTCTTTCTTTCTTTCTTTCTTTCTTGTTTAAGATGTGCATCTCAACCCAGAGGCTTATGCATTCTAGGTAAGTGCTCTACCATTGAGCTGCTGTCTCTCAGACCAGGTGAGTTTAGTTTTAAAATGAATATTGAACACACTTTTTGGTCTTGCACATTTCAGACACTTATCATCAGTGTGGATATGATAACTACTGTATGAAGAAGGTAGATAGATGTTCAAGTGTCTGGCAAAGGGGAGATTCTGAGTAGAAAAATCCCTCTTGAGTCACAAAGTAAAAGCCATGGAATGTAATCCTCTTTCAATACCAAAGAATGAGAGATGAGATGGCGTCACCCAGGACCCAAGAGTCCACACCAACTAGGCAGTGGGTCTCTATAAGGATGCTTTGATGTCTGGGAATGGAAGATGATGATAAATCCTATCCTATCTGAATTAAACCAAGAGGATGGAGAAATCATGGGAAGTCTTGGAGAGGTGCTTTGTTTTCCCCATATAGAAAGTTCGATTTGCTTTTTAAATAAAACTAGTGTGTCTGTGTACACCATAAGAACCAAATTCCAAGGCAGCAGCAATGGCTCAGTGGGTAAAGTGCTTGCTGTGCAACCTGAGTTCAGATCCCCACATAAAATCCAGGTTTTGCAGCGTTCATCTGTAACCCCAGTGCAGAAGACAGAGACAGGAAGTGTGAACCTGTGCACTCTATGTAGTGACCTGAAAGTGCAAGCTCTTGGTTCAATGAGAGACCCTGTCTTTAAAACATAAGATGCAGAGTCATCAAGACATCTGGCATTGGTTAGGGTTAGGGTTAGGATTAGGGTTAGGGTTAGGGTTAGGGTTAGGGTTAGAGTTAGATATAAGGTTAGTGTTAGGGATAGGGATAGGGTCAGGTTCAGGGTCAGTGTCAGCGTCAGGGTTAGGCTTATTGTTAGATATAAGGTTAGGGTTATGGTTAGTGTTAGGAATAATATGTTAGGTTTATGGATAGGTTTAGGGGTAGTGATAGAGTCTAAATCAGGGACAAGGTTAGATTTATGAGTTATTTTTAAATTTGGTGTTCAGACAATGGTTAGTTCTCTACATATGATCTCATAGGCAAATTCAAAGGCACATACACACACACAGAGAGAGAGAGAGATAGAGAGACAGAGACAGAGACAGACAGAACACAAATTCTGATATGTGAATAGACATTCAGTTGACTCTCTCATGTGCTGGACCCTGGAGTAGTACCCTTTCACAAAGTCAGACTTCATCCATGAGGAAGGACATCCATCTCTCTGGCCCTCCAGAACATTTCAGCAGACATCCTGGCAATTTCAGTACAAATCAATTTATCAGACTCTTTTACTAGAAGCCTGGCCTGATCTATATCTATCTATCCTAAGACAATTCTTTTCCATCTGATCCTGATTAAAGGACCTTACTAGTAAGTTTTCTTCCTTCTTTCCCAGGCCTGTAGCCCAGAGGTGACTCTGGACCTGGGTCTCAGACTTAAAACAAGATCAGCTCACTTTTTAAAAATATAGGCCTTTCAAGACGTGTGGTTTGAATAAAAATGGCTTCAGAGGTTCATAGGGAGTAGCCTTATTTGAAGGATTAGGACCTGGGGCCTTGTTGGAGGAAGTGGATCATAAGGGCTAGGCTTTGAGGTTTCAGAAGCTCAAGACAGACCCAAAATCAGTCAGTTTCTCTCTGTGTCTCTCTCTGTCTCTTTCTCTTTCTCTGTCTCTCTCTGTGTCTCTGTCTCTGTCTCTCTCTCTGTCTTTCTCTCTCTCCCCTCCCTAACTGCCAATCCAGATGTGACACTCTCAGCTCCTTCTCCAACAGCAAGTCTGCCTGTCTACTTCTACGCTTCTTATTATGATGATAATGGACTAACCTTCTGAACCTGTAAACCAGCCCCAATTAAATGCTTCCCTTTTTAAGAGCTGCTGTTGTCATAGTGTTTCTCCATAGCAATAGAAATTCTAAGACACTGGACACTGGACCTAATTATTATCTGCATTATGAAGACATTTAAATCCAACAACAAAATTAACTTTGACTATCATCATTCCTACTTTTTAGATTAAGAAACCAGGGCTCCAGAGAAGCTAAGTCACAAAGAGGGCTCACAGAGGGATGCATGAATCAACCTTGGAAGGAAAATAGAATAGACATTGTGGCTGGACTGGGGCAGTAGAGATGGTAACAGGAAGGGGAGGATGGAGGGAGAGAATACTGGGAGACACAGCTGGAACTTGGGGGAATGAGCTAGAAACCTAGTGAAAAGAAATCTCCCAGGAGCCTAGAAAGGGGATGCTATCTAAGACCCCTATCAATGGGGGATAAGTAGCCTGAATTGGCCATCTCTGATGACCAGGGACGACTTCCAGGAGAGGGATTGGGACACCAAACCAACCACAAAACCTTCAACTTACAATTTGTCCTGACTTCAAGATGTGCTAGGGTAAAGGTGGCATAGAAATTGTGGGTGTGGCCAACCAATGATTTGAGACTCACACCATGAGAAAGAGTCCACACCTGACACCCAGAGAGAGACCTAAGTCAGAATCAAATACAACTGAAAAGAAAATCAATGAAACCGAATATTCTGCAATACTCATAGATTGATGCCTAGCCCAATTGTCATCAGAGAAGCTTCATCCAGTAACTGATGGAAACAGAAGCAGAGACCCACAGCTGAACATTAGGCAGAGCTCTACTGAAGAGGAGGAAAGAAGCTAGAGATGTCAAGAGTATCACAGAAATCCCACAGAATCCATTAACCTGGGCTCATAGGGACTCACAGAGGTTGAAAGGACAACCAGGGAGCCTGCATAAGATTGACCTAGACCCTCCACATATATGTTACAGTTGTGTAGCTTGGTTTTCTCATGAGACTCCTAATAGTGGGAGTGAGGGCTAGCTCTGACTCTTTTGCCTGCTTTTGGGATGATTTTCCTCCCTTGTCCAGCTTTAATACAAGGGGGGATACCTAGTCTTACTGCAACTTGATATGCCATTCCTAGGAGGCCTGCCCTATTTTATTTTTATTTTTTGGAAGAGAAATGGAAGAGAAAGAGTTAGGGAGCAATGAGGGGTGGGGGTTGGGGGAACTGAGAGGGGAGGGAGACCATGGCTGGGATGTAATATGTGAGAGATAATAAATTTTAATATTTAAAAAAAACTGAGGAAGAAGAGAAGGAGCAGGAGGAAGAGGATGACAAAGAAAAGAAAGGAAGGAAGAAAGAAAGGAAGGAAGAAAGGAAGAGAGAGAGAGAGAGAGAGAGAGAGAGAGAGAGAGAGAGAGAGAGAGAAACAAACCAGGGCTCAATGAAGTAAGAGACTTTCCTCAAGACGTACAAAGAGGCTCTGTGGCTCTGTGGGTATTGCTCTTGCTGCACTAGTGTGAGGTTCTAAGTTCAAATTCTCAGGACCCACTTAATGCTAGGTATAGTAGGATATGGCTGTAATCTCAACAATCCCAGAGCATCTATGAACTCTAGAACCTCAAGGACCAGTTGCCTGATGTGGTGAACAAGACACCCTGCCTCAAACAGTGGAGAGAAGCCTAATTTGTACCTTGACTTTCACACATGGCTGTGGAATTTAAACACACACACACACACCCTTGCACACACATACATACTCACAAACACACACACATATACTCACATACACACATACAAATGCACTCAAACACACACACACACACACACACACACATGCACATCACACACAAACACACAAATGGGGGAAAAAAAGGAGATCTAGATTCAAACTCAGATCTACCCCCACCAAAGCGTCTTCATTCTGAATGTCCCATCTATATTTGCAGCCAGAATCTTACTATTTGCAGGAATAGCAAGATTCAGTATATGAATTTGACTTCTTAGAATTCTGATTTTATTGAATTCCTAGTTTCTGGGTGAAAGAACTTGTTTTAAAATTGTAGGTTTCTCTCTCAATTTGACTAGTAAATATTTAAGGCTAATTTTTGGTGTCTTTAAAAAAAGACAAAAACAAGCAAACAAACAAACAAACAAAAATCTCCCTTGGCCTTCAATAGCATTAAGCGGTCTCGGTACGAAAACAGTCATGGTGGGATTTCTTTGCTGCACTGATTCCTGCTTCTTACTACATTCCAGAGGACATTAGCCTTTTAAGAATGTTTTTGAAGGAAGTCTAAATTATAAATCTATAAAACAAAGCACAACAATGCATGGCTCCCATTATCCAGATCAATGTACACTCTAAGGATTTTTAAAAATAGTTTTCAGAAACTTTACATACATTTTTTTATGGCCAGTGCTCAGAAAATTATTGAACTGGCATCAGTTCAACCACATCATGACATTGTAAAAGAAATCACCTGTCTGACGTGAGCTGGGTGATTGCCAAAAAAGGGAGCTCTTGGTCCTATTGATCAATGAAGAGGATGGACTAATGTTCAAAGGGCAGTGACTGCAGCTTGCTGGTGAATCTACTCTTACAAACCGGTGAACAAGGGGAGAATGCTGTCCTTGAAAAATGCTTCAGAAATACACAGCTTATACAAGTTACAGTTAGTGAATTCATCCCCAAATGTAGTCATTATTTTTCTCTTCACTGTGACCTAACTCCTGACAGAAAGCAACTTAATGGAGGAAGGGTTTATTTTGGCTCACGGTTGAGTAAAGTCTAGTCCATCATGACAGGGAAGGTATATACTGACAGGAACACGAGTGTGGGAAGGTAAATCATGTGACGATCTGTGAGAAAGCAGAGTCAAGATGGCCAGTGCTCAGCCTCCTTTTTCCATTTTAGTCAGTGTGAGACTCTAGCTAGCCACATTCAGGGTAGGTCTTCCTTTCTCAGGAAAACCCCAGGAAACTCTTTCACAGACACACCCACACAAAAGTATAGCTCATTACAGCTTTAAGTGTTCATTAAGCTAATCAAGTTAACAATCAAAACTGATCAGCATAGCAACCAAATGGCTGACAAGTTTCTCCCAACTGACAGATGGCTGACAGCCTCGGGTGGCCTGGCTGGGGCAGTGTCTCACCCATTCTCACTAAAGGAATGTCCAACAGTCTCTTATAATAAAGGGCTAAGAGCAGGGTCTCCTGGCTTGTGCTTGTCATCACAGCTATTTGGGAAAATGAGGAGAAAAGGTCACCTGAGTCTGATACGTGGAAACCATCTTTGGTGATAGTGTCACCATGTCCTAATAAAAAAGATAAAAAAAGGGAGGGATAAGAGGGGGTCATGCCATCTTTTTTTCTCAATGATCAATAATTAAAGGTTGTCAACTTTCAATCTAATCAAAGGTAGGCCTCTAATGTGACCATTTGACCAGGTCACATAAGGAAACCATTATCTAAGGCATATACTCTGAGTTTCCTTGAGTTGCCACTGCTCCTTACCTTGTCAAAGCTGCAGACACCCCTATGGTCTGACTCCCAGAAGCATTTAGCTGAAGCCAGCGGAACAAGTTTCCAGTCCCTTCAATCCCATTCAGACCCATGATTCTATAGAGAGAGGTTGGTATAAATCCACTGTACTGTATGAGGAACTAAATTGCTTCTTCAGGAATCAATTCCTACACTTAGCACCATCTTGCAAACCATAACATGTCCTTGGCATGAGATCTGCCTGGGATTTATCAACAAGGTACTCTGGACTCTAAGTGACTTAAATTCAAACAGAGGAAGGTTTACTCATGAGATGTTTGTTAGTAGGGATGGTGTCTTATTACACTTGGGTTGACTGCTTCTTCTTTAACAACTGCCATGAAAGCAGGAATCTTCTCATTCTTCCTCATAGAGCCTAGGACACTGCTAACTGTGGGATGACTGCTTTTGAGATGAATGAGTGACCAGGCCAGTGATGGACAGCCCAGTACACACTGTGGTCTAAGAGAGAATGTGAACATTCTCTCTTTTGTTTATTTCAGCACCAAGAAAATCCTTAGAATGCCTAAAGTAGACGTTTTCCCTTTTTTAAAAATTTTTTTCATCAGTTTCCCTCTGGTCTCCTTAAAGAGTCCAGTGAAGGTCTAGTTTCCACCCACATCTCAGAGGTCAAAGTGTGTGGGACGGGGTATTAATACTCAGCCTTCAGGTTCATCTGGAGAATGTTTGTCACCCTTGGGATTTTTATCTCCCTGTGTGGGCTCTCATTGGAGAAGCAAGTAGAGGTGACCCAAATCTTTCGTTATTAGCAGAGGACCCTTTGGAACCACGTGCTGCGTACACAAAGGGCTGACTGTTCTAATGAAGTCAGATTAGGCATCTCTCTTAAGTTCAACTGGTGAACTTAGCTGCTGTGCTTACTACTCAACCCATTCAGCTTGGCACAGATATCAGTGAGCATGGATGTCAGCATCTAAATAGACTTGTTAGAAGAAATGACAAGCAAATGCCTCTGAGGAGGTCTAGTGAAGCTACCAAGGTACTCAGGAGCTACTGAAGAGAAAAAGGTTAGTGTCTGTATCCATTATGCAGAACAAGAGAAGAAAGACACTAGGTAACATGCAAGGTTTCACCCGGTTCTAACACACTAGCAGGGATATGGGCCAGGATGGGCATTTGATCTTAAAGAAGCTTAACCTTCCTCTGCTGGCCTTCTCTTTCTAGTTCATGGATCTTCTCTCAGACTGTTTCTGCCACTGTCTTTTTATCAGTATCAGTTTACTGTTGCTGCTGTAACAAAACAGCACACAATTACCAGCTTAAAGCAACTTCAACTCACTCTTTTTAAAAAATATTGATTTCTTTTTTTATGGGTCTGAGTAGTTTTTGCCAGTTGGTATATACATGTACCTCATGCAAGCCTGGTGTCCTTGGAAATTGTACGAAGGCATCAGCTGTCCTGGAATGGATGATCATGAGCCAACCTGTGGTTGCTGGGAATGGGTCCTCTGGACAAGCAACCAGTGTTCTTAACCACTGGGCCATTGCTGCAGACCCTCAGTTCATTCTTGTAGAGATATGGAATGAGTCCTAAAGGCTAAAATCAAGGTGTTAATGGAGCTGGGAACCTTCTGGAAGCACCACTTTGGTGTCTTCCAGCTTAGAGGCTACTGCTTCTCATTCTTCTGCTTGAAGCCTCTTCACTCCAAACTTTGCCTCCACGGTCACACAGTCTTCTCACCTTTTCATTTCTCTGTCTTCATCTTGTAAAGACCCTTTTATTTTTATTAAGATAAACTGAATAACCAGGATAATTTCATGAATTCAATGCCCTTAATTTAACCTATACCCTCGAAGGTCCCTTTTAACACATAAAATGACATATTTACAGATTTAAGGTTTATGGAATATTAAGGTATATTATCATGTATGTGTATAAGGTATAATATTAAGGTATATTGAATAATATGCCACATTATCCTGTCTTAGTAAATTGCATCATTTTTTATTGGATATTTTATTTACATTTCATATGTTGTCCCCTTATCCCATCTCCCACCCACCCAGGAACCCCCAATCCCCTCACCACTCCTCCTTCTTCTCTGTGGATGTAACCTCTATTTACCCCCCCACTCCCACCTCCCCACCCTCAAAATTCCCACCCCCTGGGGCGTCCAGCCTTCATGAGGTCAAGGTTCTCTTCTTCCACCTACGCCCACCAGGGCCCTCCACTCTTATATATCCAGGTAAAGCCCTGGATCCCTCCCTAAGTGCTCCCAGGCTGGTGGTTTAGACCCTGGGAGCTGTGGTTGGTTGGTATTGTTGCTCTCCTCATGGTGCCGCAAATCCTTTCAGCTCCTTCAGTCCTCACTCTAACTCCTCCATTGAGAACCCCATGATCAGTTCAATGGCTAGTTGTGAGCATCTGCCTCTGAATATGTCAGACTCTTGAAGGCCTCTGAGGAGACATCCATATCAGGCTCTTATCAGCATGCACTTCCTGACTACCACATCAGCATCTACCTTTGGTGACTGCACATGGGATGGATACTTAGGTGGAATGGTCTTCAGATGGCCCCTCCTTCAGTTTCTCTCCCTCACTTTGTCATCTTATCAAGTCAACTTAAAAATGTATTGTTGATGACAGTGATGATGATGATGATGATGATGACAATGATTAGTGTGGGTGTGTGGTGAGCACACGCATGGGTGGGGGGAGGGCATGTGTGTAGAGGCATGCATACGTCGTCAGAGGACAACCCTGTGGAGTCAGGTATCTCTTCTACCTTTACATGGGGATGGCACTGAGGTCCCCAGGTTGCCCAGCAAGTGCCCTGATCCACTAATCCATCTCACTGGCCCCTCATGTCAACTTTTTAAAAATCCCTCCCTCTCCCCAGGAGCATGCACAGGGCAGACCAAATCTTCACTGTTGCTTTCATAGGCACACCTGAGGTTTTGTGTGTTGGGAAAAGGTAGATGATCTGATTGATAGGTGGAAGGATGTTTGAAGGGAACTGGGTACTGTGAGTTGAGCTGGTAATGAGAGGATATGAAGTGAAAGACTAGAATTACAGTAACACAAAATGCCACTGTAGTAGTTAAGGGGGATTTCACAGAATCTAGCTGCATATGGTATTCAAAACCCTGGCTCCAGGATGCCCCCACAGTTACCAGCAACACTGTTTAGACCAATGTCAAACATTTTAAAAAATGGTTTAACAAGAACTCAAGTGCAACTGTGTGTAAAGAGAGGAGTGTTGCTGTGGCATGGGGAGATCCCTTTAACCCTTTTGTGGCTGGCTCTTTGCCAGATAAAAATATAACCAAAGAGAAATGCAAGAATTCAGGGAAAGTCAATACTGAGCTGCGACTGTACCATGTGTCTTACCACCTGTCATGACCGCATTTGGGGTGAGAATAGGGGAGAGTGGGGAATTTATGTTCTAGATGGTGGCTCAAGGGGGCTGTCACAGTCAGCCATTGCTTGAAAATGCCTGGTCTTCACCACCCACAGCGTCAGGTTTCAGAGAAATTGTGGGAGTTAACACTGCAAAGTGGCTGATGTTCTCTTGAAGAAAAGTCAGCCAGCAGAACAGAAGGGTTGCTTCTCTGACTTCTGGATGGCTAGAGTAAGCAACTGTCTTTCTGGAAAGAATTCCTGTCCCTCTTCTATGAGTGAAAATGATCTTCTGTGTTGTGGGGACAGATGACTTGGAAATATATATAATATATGCCAGGAGGAGAATGAAGATCCAGAGTGTCACAAAGAATGGTGTGGGCTTGTCATGCACCTTGCAAGCAAAATCCAGGCAAGGAGAAAGGGAAGCTGTATTGACAGCTAGAGACTTGTTGACACCAGCCACAGGGCAGAGCGGTCAGGAGTGAGGGTCAGCCAATAGAGTTCATGGTATTTACAGGCAGATACTTTGCCCTAGCCACAGCCCCACAGTCGGACACTGTGATTTCGACTGAGTCATTTGGTGTTTCTGAAACAGTCCCCTCACTGCCTGCTACATTAGTCACTTAGGAACACTGCATGTCAAACATGACAGGACTGGAGAGATGGCTCAGTGGTTAAGAGTACCAGCTGCTTTCCCAGAGGACACAGGTTCAATTCCCAATATATACATGGCAGCTCCCAACTGCCTGTAATTCCAGTTCCAGGGGATCCAACACCCTCACCCAGATATATGTGCAGGCAAAACACCAATGCACATAAGATAAATATAAATAAAGAAATCATTTTTTTAAAAAAAACAAGCATGTATCATTGAAGCTTTTGCTTAAACTTGTGGACACAAACAAGTGAAAGAATCTTTCCTGACGTAGCTCAGGCAAATGGGAGTCTCAGCAACACAAATAACTACCAAGAAATGACTCCAAGAGAGATGATCATCCCAAGTTGGAAAGGAGACCATGGTCATGAAAGAAACTGTGTCATGAGAGATGAAAAGGAAAGAGACTCACAGTTCCAGTTTCCTGAGTGGAGCGTTTTCCATAGCCTGTTTTAAATACCAAATACCAAGATTCGATGGTCATAGATGTATATGGTTAAGAAGGCGTCTGTAATACATCTGAGACAGTTGAATTGCCTAAATTGCTTGCTGGCTAGAGCCGTGTTTAACACTGAGGCATCTCTATGAACTGAATACATTTCAGACAGTCTTTTATTCTTAAAAGCACTATTTAGAAGCCCCCAGTTGATACAGCTTATAATTAGAAATAGTCTAAGCCATAGGAAAACTCAGGAATCTTAACAGGAACAAACTCTTCCCTGAGTGAATCTGCCTCTCAGCCACCCACTCAGTGGACTGGAAGGGAGCAGGAAAAGGTTGCAGAACAAACATTAACACAGTACCACCAGCATGGAGTGATTCACCCCAGGGGTTTAGCTTAGGGTAGCTAAATTAAGTAGAACATTTCGGTATTGGTCCGTTCCTTTGTTCTAAGAGCATTCTTTCTCTTCTTTGAGATCAATAACAACAAAAACACCTCTAGTCTTCATTATTGAAAAGGTTCCAATGCGGTCTAGAATTCATTCCAGGGCTCTGTTCCCTTATCATTGGGGTGCATATTTACATCTGTAATATAAAATGTGGGTAGCTATCAAAATAAGGGCCATAGCATGGCAGAAAGCCTTTTTATCATGAATGTATCAAGTCTCATCTTACAGAGTGTACTCTGAAAGTCTGAATTAAAAATATGTTGGCTCATCAGTCACTTGAGTCTGGAAACATTTAAATAATTAAGCTGCCAACCCAGGCAACTCCACTGAGTGCTCACGACTGTGGATATATCCCCGGTCTTCTCTTCAGAGTTGGAAGAGTATTTCAGAGCCAACTAAATGTGGCCCACAGGCCTGTATTTCAGCTATATGCCTGGAATAGACGTTACCTTAGCATTACAGGAGGACATCCGAGGCCTGCCACCCACATTTTCCTTCTACCTAGTTAGCTTTTAGCACACCGTTGGCATACTTACCTTACTTAAGTCACATATCTTGTAGTGAACAACGTGTAACTGAACTTCTTAATAAAATTCCTTGTTCCTTGTTCAGTTAGATGTTGAGTCTGATGGGTCACACCTTGGGAAGATTTTTAAATATGTTCTTACCGTAAAGAGACTGAAAGTATCTTGCTTCGAAAGCACGATTTGAAAATGTAACAGATCATGGGGTTCTCAATAGAGGAGTTAGAGTGAAGACTGAAGGAGCTGAAAGGGTTTGTGGCACCATGAGGAGAGCAACAATACCAACCAACCACAGCTCCCAGGGTCTAAACCACCAGCCTGGGAGCACTTAGGGGGGGATCCAGGGCTTCAGCTGAATATGTAAAAGTGGAGGGCCCTGCTGGGCATAGGTGGAAGAAGAGAACCTTGACCTCATGAAGGCTGGATGCCCCAGGGGGTGGGAATTTTGAGGGTGGGGAGGTGGGAGTGGGGGGGTGTAGATAGAGGTTACATCCACAGAGAAGAAGGAGGAGGGGCGAGGGGATTGGGGGTTCCGAGGGGGTGGTGGGGGATGCGGTAAGGGGACAACATGGGAAATGTAAATAAATCATCCAATAAAAAAAAAAAAAAAAAAAAAAAAAAAAAAAAAAAAAAAAAAAAAAAGAAAATGTAACAGAAAAAGACTGGCTTCAGGAAGCCAAGTTATTCATAAGAGTCATTATATAACCACCTTTCATTTAACTTCTGCCCTCTGCTGATGTGTTTATGCAAAGATGTTGTGCTACAACAAGCTGATTAGAAGGAGAGGGCCCTATGATGTCAGGCATCCCCACAGACCTGACTCACTCCACCACCACAACAGCAGCCAGCCATTCTGACCTGGTTAATGAGAGCAAAACGGGGCCAAATGCTTTGGAAAAAGAAGCTCAAGCCGGGACTCCATGTACATGAGCGCAGCTGACAGCTGGCTCCCAACCAGTAGACAGTGAGCTCCAGAGGATGCCCAGGTGCCAGCCATGGCAGCCTAGGCAAGGGCAGCATTGAAGCTGAAGCCCAGGCTTGCTCCTTGGACTGCAACCAAATCTTGGGCTTTTCCTACCCTACCTCTCTGTGGGCGGTAGTGACACCAGTTTTCATCCAGAAGAGAATGAGCGTTCAGTCTATGCCAGGCCCAGTGCACTGTTCCACTCTTGCTAGAATGGTTTTGTTGGTTAAACATAAAGAGATGAGATTGAATGCCGGTTTGGGTGGGCAACTGGCAGAAACACAACCTTGTTTCACAAGTTCATTCCATAGACCTTTACTGAGTGCCAGCAGAGGCTGCGCACAGAGCAGAGGAGGAGCGGCCAGGGCTCAGACACACATGTCAACATGGAGCAGAAATACAACACAGACGCCATGCCAGTGGCTCTGATCAGGAATAATGTAACAAGCAAAACAGACAAGAACAGCGTCCAATGGCAACAGTACAGCCATGTTAGTGTTGCTGTGACATAGAGTGGAGGGAAGGCCTGCACAGGAAATGCTATCAAATGTAGTGGAGGAATTGATACTGTATGTCTCTTTGACTTTGGTGTTTTTGAGGCAGAGTCTTCGTATAGCCTAGGCTGGCTTCAAACTCTACATAGCTGAGGATAACCTTGAACTCATAATCCTCTTGCCTCTACCTCCTACATGCTAGAACTATAGACATATACCAACACACCAGGTTTTATGTGATGCTATGGATTGAATTGAGGGCTTTTTCTATGCTAGGCAAGCACTCTCCAAACGGAGCTATCACTCTAGCCCCACATCTGCTTTCTACCAGACTGTTAGTGTGTGATGTTGGGAATGGAACCTGTGAAAGCAGTCCACCACTGATTTCCACCCTGATCTCATTTCAACTTTTGGAAATGAGCTGATGTGGGGAAAATTCCTAGGACATCACACTTTTTAATCTCCTGTAAACACTTTGTGGGCATTTGGAATCTGATTGGATCAATGATTTAGCAAAAACTTAATCACATAATGTAGGACTCATTTCGCAAACATCAAAGTGCTTGACATTTACAAGAGGTTTTTTGACTTGAATGTAGACAAAGTCTTCCATAGGTAAAATCAAGTTACTGTTAAATTGTTTAAATATAGCTTCTCCATGTTGGGTTTTTACAAATGAAGGTACACGCAAGGTGGGATGGTTAATAAGAATTTGCAGTTTGTCAGGGTCTCAAATCACTTAAGAGATAAGCCACTGGGTACGCTTGTGAGAGATTATCTTTGTTAGGTTATTGTAGGTATGAAGACCCAGCTTAAAGTGAGCAGCACCCGTCCCTCGGCTTGGATACTGAACAAGGAAGAAGCAGTCTGAACACCAGTATCCATTGTCCTCTTGCTCCTGATTGTGGATGCAATGTTTGTGTATTTAAGAAAATTTGTTCCTACAGACAATAAGTAAGGTGACAGGCAGATAGATGAAAACAGAGACAGAAGATAGATAGATGATAGATAGATAGATAGATAGATAGATAGATAGATAGATAGATACATGATAGATAAATGATAGATACATAGATGATAGATAAATACATGATAGATAATAGGTAGATAGGAAGATAATAGATAAATATATGATAGATAGATGATAGATACATAGATGGATGATAGACAGATGATAGATAAATACATGCTAGATGAGGGAAAGAGGATAGATAAATACATGATAGATATATAGATGGTAGGTAGATAGTTAATAGGTAGATAGGGAGATGATAAACACATGATAGATAGATAGATAGATAGATAGATAGATAGATAGATAGATAGATGATACATTATAACTACATGATATTTAGATGATATGTAGATAGATAGCTAAACAGATAGACATAGATGATAGATATACAAATATTAAATGCTTCAAGCTCGGGCTGTCTTGGCTTTACCATCATGTTGTAGTCTACTTTGAACTACAAGCCAACTTCCTGAAGTTGCTTTTGGTGGGGTATTTCGTCATGGCAGCAGATCAGCAATTAAGAAAGCTATAGCTAACCTTCAAATACAGTTTCTGTGAATGCTGGGTTGAGAGCCCCTTTATTTACTTCAATCAGAAATGAAAGAGAGTCAATCAGAAATGAAAGAGAGTCAATAAAGAGAGTCTAAGAAATGTAGATACCATTTATCTCTCAATCAACCTGTTCTTCCAAGTTCAACCTGGCTGCCTTCTCTTTCTGGAAAGTTGGACATCTTTACCCTCCTGAAGATTATGATTTGCTGGCAACTTAAGTACCATGAAGCACAACAAACTGTATGGTCACACCACCTGCAGGGTTACCTCAGAGAAAACAACCATCATAGATTTTCCCAGGATCTAACACATATCTACCATTTATCAGATGATCAATATATATGAATATATATGAAAGATAATATGAATGGAATAGATTAATATATCCATTCACTGAACATGTATATATACACATACATGAGAGACACAATTTCTTTTCTCAAATAGATAAATCTCATGAGTTGGAGACTCTTACCAACAGCTTTCTTACACAATATAGGAAATGAATTGGAAATTCTAAAGATGACAGGCAGGCTTCAGAGGCAAGTTGGATAGAAAGAAGGAGGGGCTATTTCAAGAATAACCCAAAGGCACAAACTAGTGTTAAGAAGGAAGGTGAGTGGCCACTTCATGGGATCAACCTGTTGAGGACTGGTCCTTATGAAGTGTCCTCTGGAGCAAAGGGAGTGATGTCTGACGGTCTGCATGACAGTGTTGGGTGTAAAACTCTCGGTGAAACTGTGTTTCCTTTTTTTTTTTTTAAAGTTTTGCTTTCTCTAGAGTTGGGTAAGGTTCTAGAGGACAGACAATGCAGGGGATCTTACCCTGAGTGTCATCCCAGCCTGTCAATGTGTGGGGCAAGTGGGCAAAACAAGGCTCACATCCTTTACATAGAAATAAGGCTAAGTTATAACTTGCTCATCCCCATACATTCTACCACCTCATTTAAAATCACACCCCCCATTTCAGCTTGGAACATGGCAAGACTTGCCTGCAGGCTCCACCCTGTTATTCTTGCCTTCAGAAGTAAATATGGAAGCCCCGGATAACTGGACTAAAGGAAGTGTCACAGGAACAAACCTAACAGATTAAAAAAAATCTGCTAATATTTCAAAACACTCTTGGGCACTTAGGAAAGAGTAAGAAATATCACCCTCCATATAAAAACACACTGTCGTGGGCTGAAAATGTTGAGAGTCTTTTTCTAGTAGTGGGCATGAACCTCTTCTGCTTCCCATGTGGTTGCAGGCAGTCCACTTGTGGCAGGCAGGCAGCACTGACAGGGTTGCCATGGATTGTAGGGACAGACAGGTGTACATCATAAGAAACCCTGCTAGTGAGCTGACATTTTTAGAAACCACAAGTAACCTCAGCAAACAGGACGTAAGGCTTGTCCTTTCTTGAAAATTTCATGTGTTTAAGACAGTTTGTTCCTACAGATAGGCAGATGAGTGAATGGAAAAGTGACAGATAGGTAGATAGATAGATGATAAGTAGATAGATAGATAGATAGATAGATAGATAGATAGATAGATAGATGATAGATGGATAGATAGATATAGACAGATAGGTGGTGTGATACATGGATAGATAGGTAGATAGGCATATGATAGATGATAAGGATAATAGCTAGATATCGAACTCTTTTCTCTCTCTCTTTTTTAAATTGCATATTTTATTTGTTTACAATACAGATGTCATTCCCTTTCCCCATGATATCTGAGCTTAAAAATGCTCACTGACTGGTGAGCCTCATTGCTCTCTCTCTCCTCTGCACCAGCACCCACTTACTCTCACAAATGTCCATGTACTGTGCCATCTAGGACACCGTAGTTAGCTTTCTAACACTGATTTTTATATTAAGGCATGTAGATAACATGGGGGAGGTGAAATGCTACGCTGCTCTCCGTTAGTGACTTAAAATAACGGACTTAAGCAGCCGCAAGCTGGCAGACATTTGCTCCAAAAGCACACTGAAGTCACAGACTGGCTTTCTCTTCTGAACAATGCAGCCAGGGGCTCATTAGGACTTGTGGGAAGCTTGGGGATGCTTTTATGAATGTAGGACCTTCAGCTTTGGTAGTGAGTTCCTCAAAGGCATCTGTAGCACATGAAAAGTTTTAATGAGTGCAAGACAAACACAAGAACGGGCGCAACGTAAAACCTGTACTTCTCAAAAGGACCTGTGGGTTTTAATGACTACGAGGCCACTCAGACTTTCAGCTCTTGAGAAAATCCAATCTACTTTCACATAAACGTCTTTGTTTAATAGGCCTGCACAAGGACTGCGTTTGAAAGCCCTGCCACCACAACTTTTAATTGCCGAGCACAGAGGTTTAATGACTACAACATTCTGTAATAAACTCAACCTTCACTTGAACATTACATTTTTAAATGTATTTTGTTTAGAAAATTTCCACCTACTTTTGCAATCGAAAGATGCTTTGCTATGTGCCCTTTTCAGACTCTCCTTGATCGATTTTAGGATGATCTGGAATGTGTTTGGTTCTGTTCGGTAATGTGAAATAGTTGGTCAAACACAGTATTTTGGGCTGAATATGTCTCCGGTGTCCAATTCATATTTTTAAATTCCTCAGATATGACTGTATTTGGAGCTAAGGCCCTTAAAGAGATGATCAAATTAAATGATGTTATTAGGGTGAGCTCTAAATCAGTCTGCCTGGTGTCCTTGTGTTCAAATTTGTATTCAACAAGAGACACTAGCGTTGTACACATAAGAGAAAGATCACAGGCAGGGTTGCCATCTACAAACCAGGGAGAGAGGCCTTAGAAGAAAAGCATTCCAATTCACAAATCTCTGTTATTTAAGCCACAGAGCCTGCGGTTTATACTCTGACAGTACCAGCAAACCACCACATTAAAACTGTGTTCCTTCAGTGCTCAGTTGAGGTTATTACTAAGAAATGTCTAACTTGTGAGACATTTTGATCCTGGATTCAGATCAGTTATAGTTAAACGATTTCCTGGCGTTTAAAAAATGTCTTCTTAAACCAGTTTAAAAGAGTCAGATATTTTTTTCTCTTTCCAAACACATATTTTTCCTGCTTTGAAGGATATAGCTATCAACTTGTTTATAATTTTCTCTTATCTTTTCAAGTCAGTTGTTGAGACTACTTGGACGCTGTATTTACACTTTCCTCTCCTCGCATTAACTACTTCCCGGCTCCCCCACTCCCTCTCAAATTCATGACCTCATCACCTCTTCTTTCATTGTTGTTCCACAGACATCTCTGTCTGTCTCCCTCTCTCCGTCCCCTTTCTCTTACACACACACACACACACACACACAGAGAGAGAGAGAGAGAGAGAGAGAGAGAGAGAGAGAGAGAGAGAGAGAGAGAGAGAGAGACTTACTGAATCCTGTTAGTGTTTTTGTATATATGTGTTTAGGGATAATAACTTGAGGTTGGATAATTGATCAGGGGCCCATCCATGAAGAAAATCAATTCTCTCTCTCTCTCTCTCTCTCTCTCTCTCTCTCTCTCTCTCTCTCTCTCTCTCTGTGTGTGTGTGTGTGTGTGTGTGTGTGTAAGAGAAAGGGGACGGAGAGAGGGAGACAGACAGAGA
>NW_021604767.1:1046927-1055612 GCF_004785775.1 Grammomys surdaster
CCCCCTCCCTCCCTCCCTCTCCCCCCTCTCTCCATCCAGTGAATGAATGCCTGTAGCTTTTCTATGGATGAGCTTATGACATTTCCCCCATCCACACTGGCATGCCAACTGGTAGGCTTTATGTCTTAACTGTGTCTTATTTAGGCAGTCATATTGTTGAGATTTTTATGAGTGTAGCCTCCCTGTCACATCTAAAGCAGGTGTCCTGGTTCCATGGTCTTAAAATCTTCCTACCCCTCTTCCAAGATTTTTCCCAATCCTTAGATGTAAGGGTTGTATTGTAGTTATAGATGTATTTTTTCTGTGTTGGACACCCAATTTGCTGGGCCAGTCATTGATGTGATTTGAGTAGTGCTATCAATTGCTTTTCTCCTTTGGCAGCTTGTACAGTACCTTCCAATACTATGAGACATAGTCCTCAGAGAGCAGTCTTCCAGAACAAGTCCAGCTCAGTTCCTCCAAGTTCTGTGTCGTGTGTGGTGTCTTCAGCAATCAGGCCTTATCTTCAAGTTTTGGGTGTAATCCAAGGGAAACGGCAGTAGTCTACATTTGGAAGTCTCTTGGAACCCCTTAACTAATGGATTGAAGAAAGGTTTCTCATACTCGGCTCTGGGCCTTTGTTACTTAGTCTATAGCTCTTGGAGGGAGGAGCATTATCACTTGTGTGGCTTAATTCCATTTAAATTATATACACATGTAAGATAGATAGATAGATAGATAGATAGATAGATAGATAGATAGATAGATAGATATAGAAATAAGTTTATAAAATGTTTCCTGTGACCTTTTAAAATGCCCTTCATGTTTTTATCTCTCTTTCTCCCCCCACTCTCTCTCTCTGTTGATCCCTCAATCCTTCAAATTTGATGAGATTTCCCTATCTGGATTTAAAGAAGAAAAAAGAAGAAGGGGAGGAAGAGGAATGAGAGAGTGAGAGAGGAAGAAGAAAAAGAGAAGAAGAAGAAGAAGAAGAAGAAGAAGAAGAAGAAGAAGAAGAAGAAGAGGAAGAGGAAGAGGAAGAGGAAGAGGAGGAGAAGAGGAGGAGGAAGAAGACAGAGAAGAGGAGGAGGAGGAGGAGGAGGAAGAGGAAGAAGAAGAAGAAGAAGAAGAAGAAGAAGAAGAAGAAGAAGAGGAGGAGGAGGAGGAGGAGGAGGAGGAGGAGGAGGAGGAGGAGGAGGAGGAGGAGGAGGACAAAACCAACCAAGCTTGGGAAAAAGTGGTTCTGTTTTCTAAGAACAAACTATCCTAAAATATGTGAAGACAACTGAGTCACCAGGTTAGTGAGGTATACTGTGTCCAGATTACAGTTTTTAGCACATATTTCTACTGACAATTTTGCTAAGTATCAGTTTTTAGCTGGGAATATCTTTCCACATTTGACAATGCCAGAACCCTTCTAAATTGAGATCTTGTAATTCTATCCATGTATAGGATCAATTATCTTAAGTACAAAAAAAGCTTCACAAGAGTGTTCTCTGCCAGTAATGTTTAGAATTTGTGCTGAGTGCTGGGCTAAACTTTAGTTTCAGTAACCCTGCAGATGGAATTCTTTAGGGCTAGATGAAAAGACTAGGTGAAGGTGTAGTCCAGAGGTAGAGCGCTTGCCTAGCATGCAAGGGGCTTTGGGATTCGAGCCTAGGACCAGAGACAAATTCACAATGCTAAGAAAAATCTGTTTCTTCCAATATCTCATTAGTTCACTGAACACGTCCATTAAAAGGCATCAAAGTACTTTTTCTGACTAATTCCATATTTATTTTTAATCTAGTCTTATATGCAAACTCATAAGATGTAGGTACAATTGTTGCTTAGTAAATTGTTTCAAAATACTTGGATAGTGCCGAGAGATTAATTAAAGGTAACTAACAGTTTGTATTGGTAATATAAACTTGGGAAATTTTTGTCTAATATCGCCCTTTGATTCTATGGACAGAAACAAGTTGTGGATTTGTCTGTGTGGTTTGATAGAGTCTATAAATGCTTTTAAAATGTCAGCATCATATTTCACTGCCCCAAATAAAAGCATGAGGGTTTCTTAGAGAAACAAGATGAAAACTCAAACAATGTAGAACAGGACTGAGCCTGTTACAGCTCACGTGTGCGTTCTCTCTCTCTCTCTCTCTCTCTCTCTCTCTCTCTCTCTTTCTCTCTTTTCCAAGTACTTTGATTTAAACTTTAACATAATTATCATGTCTTTCCTTCATGGCAAAGACATGATTGTCTTCACACGGATGATGTGAACCAGGAGCAACAATTAGCTGAGCTCGCTAGCTAATTAGGAGGAAACATGACTCAACAGTAACAAACATCTTAATTGCTCAGATTAAAAAAAAACCCTTCTTTTCCATTTAATATGATGCAAAAGGCTGGGGTCTCATCCAAACACATGATAACATGTTTTCAAGATTTATGTTCTATTTTATAGACGAGACAAAAACATGTCTTTTCCCACAGTGACTTTTTGGCTTAGTGACCTTATCTTCCCTTTCTTACGCTACAGAAGGGGTTCCCACTCAGCTGTGCCTCCCTCCCAGGCTTTGGAGCCTCCTAGGTACAAGGTCTCAGTGCCAGTGCTATGGATGAGTCTATAACTATTAATTAAATAATCAAGCATTTTGCTCAATTTAGTTAAAACAGACAAGTCCATAGAAGTGGCACTCATTTGTCTCGGAAGGACTAAGCAGGTTTTCAACATTTCCAGAAGGCTGGGATCAGGAGCATTCCCTCCCTGTCTCCTAACCTTGCCTTTTTTTTTGTACTTGAGTTCTGTCACTAGGTTCCTTTTATTACACGACTGAGTCCCACAGAAGCATCTCCTGTCGTTACCCCTCCCCTCAGCTATGATCCCATACTGACCCCAACCCATGACAGCTGTGGTTAAGTGGGCAATTAATTCCTGAGTCGAACTGACATTGAACCAACCAGCTCATTTCTTACACGAGCATGATTTAAAAAAATAATGATGATGAACCAGTGTTCACCTCTCTAGTTCTCCAATGTTCTCTGCTCATCTCTTGCTCTCTAGTTTTCTGTTCCCCATCCAAGTATTTTTCAATCAATCAATAAGTGATAGCTAAGCTAATATATTCCCAGGCAAAATGCATTTGGGTGGTGAATCAACCAAACTGAACTGAGGATATTAGCTGGGTAACATCAGCACTAGGCACCCCAGGTGTCTTGAGATTTAGAATAATCTGCCTTCCAGTGGATACAGATGTTGTCTGTGAATCCAGACTACTGCTCTGTTCTGTTACTCATCCTTTAAAAGTCTCTAGTCGTAAGTTCTTGCCATGGTCCTTGCTTTTGTGATGAAGCAAACTGTAAGACTGCCATTGTGTTACCTGACAACTTAAAGGTCAGTCCAGAGAGTGTAAGCCAGTTTTCCACCAACCACAAAAGTGAGACAGGGACAGCATTTTGTCCGTAGATGGTTCTCTCTGTACAGATGACTGCCTGAGGATGATTGGAAACAGGCATTTCTGTAATACAGCCCCATGAGATATGACAAGTGCTTTCATTAACGAAATCACTGCTTAGCCAAAAAAAAAGAAAAGAAGAAGAAAAGAAAAGAAAAAAGAAAAAGAAATCCTCTTGTTTCAATTCACAGAAAGGGAAGTGTCATGAAGGAATGCTCTTTACTGCTCTCATGCACTCATGGCAGTGAACTCATGGGTCTCTAAGTGGTCCATTTCCTGGCTATTACAGTAAGAAGGGCTGTCATGTAATTGCATTCAATGACAGGAACAGAAACCTAACTCACTTCTAAATTCCCTGTGAAATCTCTATATATGAAAGACAAGGACTCGGTATGGTGAGTTTTTTCTAATTAAGTTATGCAAATATTGTCTGCATGTTTTAAGTACATCAGACTTTGAAAATAAATTCTATTTGTGAAAGCTATTATTTATATATCTTTAGGCTTAAATTCTCTGACGACCTTTTTTTCTTCTGTTAAGAGACTCAAACCCTTCAGTAAAATCCTGTCAAGGTTTCTCATGTCCTTCCTACCACTGTCAAATACTTAGTTACAACGAATTTTAGAGAAGTAAAATACTCTCACTTATCCAAATAATGTAAGAGCTAAGGGGACATCTCAGTAGGTAAAATGCTTGCCGTGTAAGAAGAAACCCCTGAGTCCACGTCCGCAGCACATATGCAGCACATATGTAGAAAGTCAGGTGTGACATGTACCCCTGAACATATGAAAACAGAAAGCTCCCTGGAACTCATTGCCCAGTCACTCTAAGCAATGAATGAAGTTTACCCACAGTAAAAGACCTTGTCTCAAAAACTTGGACAGGGAGCAAGAGTTGATCTCAGGCCTCCGTGCATACAGGCACAAGGGAGTGCATACCAGACACTTGCATAAATGCAAAAGTTATAAATAAGTAAATAAATAAAAAGCTAAACATGGCCTTATTTGACAGGCAATTTCTTGTCTGACTCCTACGCCCTGAGATTGTATCAGGAGTTCCTTCTCACAACAATAAAACTTCTTAGATAAAAACAACACTATAGATGTTTTATCGTTTATCTTTCCCTTGCCCCCCATTTCTGAGGGATCGAGGTCATTTCTAAGTGTTCTTTTCCTGTTGTAAATAGCATTATGATAAATATCACTGTATCTCCATATCTGATCACTTCATTAACAATAAGTTACAAAAACAAAATTAGTAAATATGGGTAAAGGAGACACTGATAGATATGTGTGTATTGACTAAGCATCCTAACTCTCTTCTAGGTATCAGGCAGTGAGACACGCCGTCCATTGTTCCTCTGATAACGGTTATCTGAGCCTGGCAATTGAATTTCTATTTCTTGTTTTTTTCTCTCGTTCTCCTGCGGCTTGTAATTTTTATTTATGAGCTCAGCTCAGATGAACACTGCTTGGAAATTGCATAGAGCTGAAGCTACAATTCCAATTTTAAAAAAGGCACTGCTCTAGATCTCTGCAGAACACTACAGCATCCTACCTTAGGACCACTTCTTAAAAGCCTATTTAAAATTTATATTTAAAACATACAATTGTACATATTAATGGGGCATTGCATGATACATGTGTGTGTCACATCATACTTAAATTGAGTGATCTGTAGTTCTCTCCCCAAACATTCATCATTAAAACATCTTTCAGGTTGTTGGATGGACTTGCCATTTACAGATCTAGACAGGACCAGTGTGTGACATGTCTGCTGAACAGGCAGGAGGACTTTTGTCAGCATCTTCTGCTACCCTGTCCCACCCCACCACCCCAAGTCAGGTCTGTTATCAGCTACAATTCCACCAGGGGGTGGCTGAAACATGCAGAAACCCAGGAGCTAGCTGACCAGTATAGCCTAGCTCAATGAGAGACCCTAACTCAAAAAAAATAAAGTGGAGAACAACAGAAGGTACCCAATATTGACCTCTGACCTCCACAAATGCACACATGGTCACATGCACCTTCAGACACCACACCAAGACCAATCAATATTCAGGACGCTGCCACTTGCCACCCCAACAAATAAACCAGCTCAGAATGAGGTCATCTACTGGGACTCAGTGAGCATGGGGGTGGCAACTTGCTGTAAACATCTCCATACATCTGGGCCAATTAGAGGCATTTACATATATAGCTAAGGGAGGCATCAGATAACCTCATGCCATGGTGTATGGAGACCATGGCTTCAACATCTGCTATTCACCCTGGTATCCATTTGCACATAACACTTCTGACCCTGTGATTTGTATGACTTCTATAATAGAAAGCTTTTGCAGAATACCGGGTGTACATTGTTACCGGAAGTGCTTCTCTCTGAGCCTGTCACAGGCTCCCTCACTCCTCAGACCTTCAGCATTGATCTCCCCTCCTCATTCTGAGTCACCTCCGTGTTTACGTGGGTGACTCATCCTTGATGATCCATATCTCTGCGTGCTCTGAGCCCCCACACAGAGACACCTTAACACCTTAAATTGAATCATGTCTCTCCTGCATCGCAAACTTTCATATTGTCAATTTGTTGACTCATTCCCCCTCTGACACTTGCAGCCTCTCCGTTTCTCCAGCCCACTCACTAAGACCTGGTGACCTTCTCCTCCCACCAGCTGCCATCCAGGGTCCCTGGCCCGTTCTCTATGGCTGATCCCCTGTCCTGTTGTCCTTTAACGATATTAATCCAAGAAGAAAAGCAAACATTGGAGATCCGAGACACTACCATGTCCACACCTTCCCAGTGGCTGCTGGGAAATTCCACACCTCAGGGTGATGGAGCCCCTTTTAGGAAAGCTCTGTAACCATGAACCGCTTTTAAACATCTGCAAGGCATTCCCTTTTATTACATACAACATCTAGGCCTCTCTTCATAGTCAATCACAAAGGAACCTTCTCCCCACCTCACCGAGGACAACAACCTCAGAGGAGACCATCCTTCAAGCTCCCCTTACCACATTTCAACCCAATCCCAGGCTTTCAAGGCTGTCTTTCAAGATGGTGCATAAGAATCTTCATTTCTTTGACCAGAATGCACACTAAGACTCCATGGTAATGAATAGAATACAACAAAAGTAGTTATGTAGGCCTGAGGAGATGGCTCAGTAGGTAAGGCAGTTACCACACAAGAACGAGAGTATGAACTTGATCCCCAACATGTATACTGAAAGGCCTGCTGGTGCATGCCGATGAGATTGGGAGTGAGAAGGCAGAAGCAGGAAGACCTCTGTGCATCTCTGGTGAGCCAGTTCATGGAGATCAGTGAGCTCCATGTTCAGCAAACATGTATGGACACAAACACAAAGACATACAGAGTGATCAGTTAAGACCTTGGAGACCAGCAGATAAAGACTTCCATCTTGCCCGCCCTGCTTGCCCCTTTCTGTCCCAGAGAGAAGCTGGCTGCCGTGCTGTGAACTGCTGCATGTTGCCCTGTGGAGAGGCCCACGTAGCAAGAAGCAGGGTGGCCAAACAGCTGCTGGTGAGGAGCTGCAGTTCTCAAGCCAACAACTCACAGAGGACAGGAGCCAGCCAACAACTACGTTAGTGAGCTTGGAAGCAGAGTCTCTCTATCCGGCCAGCAATGACTGAGGTCCTGGCAGAGACCTTGATTGCAATCTGGGAGCCTGAGAAGCCACCTACAATGTTCCTGGACTCTTCACCCACAGAAATCATAAGTGGTTTTTAAGCCATTACACTTGGGGGTCATTTGTCACACAGCAACAGAAAATTAATAGACACACCTATGTCTGTTTGTGATGAGAAGGGGCTTTCCCCCCCACCAGCCCATCACCTGAGGGAAAAGCCCTTCCGTTCTCTCTCCCGTTCCCATGACTTCCTTTGCTGCTAAACAAGCATGTACTGGAGAACTCGCCTGAACGTCTGGACTCCTTATGAATTTTCATTATGCTCAGCCAATGCCTCTTTCCTTGTTCCTCAGCCTACAGAAGAATATGTTACATGAGGATAAGGTCCATGCTTGCCTGCTTCCCCAATAGTCACTCTGTTCTTAACAGCATCTTTGAGCAAAGGTGGCCCTTGGCCACTACAGAGAATTGAATGGGTCATAAACAAATGTGAACGTCTTTTTCTTTTCCCCTGACACAGTCTAATAAAATGTTTCTGACAGTATTAAGATCACCTCATTAACCTCATTCATGTTTTGAACATGTATATTTAAGTATGCAAATCTGATTTAAAACTATATATGTAACAGAAGAATTTGTGAAGGTTCATAATTTTGCCAGCTCTAGGGTTTTCCTTCATGGTTTTGCTTTCTAAAAGCTGTGAAATATACCTGGAATCTTAGTACCTCGGAGCCTGAGATAGGAGAATCTAAAGTTTGAGGCTAGCCTTGGGCTATACAGGGTGGTATTGGCAAGGGTGGGAGGGGGTGGGGGCAGTGGGGGGGACTTCTTTCTGCAAATGAAGTGCTTCCTCTCCTCAGCCAGAACCTCACTGAGTCCTTTCCAGGCAGTTTTAAAAGCATAAAGTGCCCACTACAGCAGTCAGTCACTCTTGGGTCTGAATCAACACATATTCTATCATTTTGTTCCTCTAGAGAACCCAGGCTACTAGAGATACCTTTCCCTCTTGAAAGAAGTCAGCCTTCTTAGCTCGGAGTTCAGGGTTCAGATGAGATTTCTGACCTTACGCTTTTTCACAGCCTGTGTTCTCGTGAAATGGATGACCTAGACATCGTTACAGGCCAGTCTGCTTCAACACTTCATGCAAAAAAAGCCTAGTGGCATATCTTAAGTTCCAGGCTCCCTGTCCTTTGTGAGAAAAGCAAAAAAATGAGTAACCTCAGTGGGAGTCAGCTCACACCAGAGCATCCACCGGAAGAGATGGAAGGGGAAGATTTGTCGGGAAAACCTCAAACTACTGAACCTGGCTCTAACTCCTCTGGCCAAGACCAGGAGGATGGCAAGTCTGAGAGCCCATCCCTGGCTGTCGTGAAGCTCAGGGCCTGATTGCAGTGGACTTAAGTTAATTAAGAAAAGCGAATGGTGAGCACTTTCATGCACAAGATACCACATCGTTTGATATTGGCTCTACCCACACTTCCTCGATGCTCCATGTGGTCCTTTGTTTCTGATTGTCCTTGAACTTGAGCCTGATGATTTTATATGGAAACCATGTAAGCATTTCATGGCTCTTTCTTCATTTTCTCTCTCTCTCTCTCTCTCTCTCTCTCTCTCTCTCTCTCTCTCTCT
>NW_021604767.1:1055622-1072580 GCF_004785775.1 Grammomys surdaster
TCTCTCTCTCTCTCTCTCTCTCTCTCTCTCTCTCTCTCTCTCTCTCTCTCTCGTATCAGATTTAGCTGTCTGAAACAGCTCTCTGATGCTCTGGTACCCAAGAATCTTCAGCAGTTCTCCACTAACTGGTGTCTCTTTTAAGGGATAGCCTGTGCTTCCAGACTGTGCACAGCAGGGCTCCAGTGTGTCTGTATGGCATTTTTATTTCCCTCACATGAGACTGTAAGCAAACTTAAAATTCCCCTTGGTTCCTTCCTCTCAATACCTCTACTCAACTCACCTCTTCTTGACAGAATTGCTTCTTATGATATTAGTACGTGGGGGGGGGAGGTGCATGTGTGATCATGTGTGTACATGTCCAGGTGCTTGCTAGCATGTGGAGGCTAGTTTGTCTAGAAAATGTCTGCTTCTATAATCCCTCACATCCATGATTTTCACCGCCACCACTACATCATCACCATCATTGTAATTATCATTGTCAGTATTATTATTAAGACAGGGTCTCCTACGAACTCTGGAGCTCACTGACCCAGCAAGGCTAGCCAGAAATCCACAAGGATTCTCGAGTCTCCACCTACCTCTCCAGCACTGGAACTACAGACAAACTCTGCTGCTCTTGGCTTTTTTGTAGGTGCTGGAAATCAGAATTCAGTTCCTCATGCTTATCTGAGGAGCATTTGCCAGCCAAGCCTGAGTTCAGATCTCCTGTGCCCGCACAAAAGGTGGCTGGCTACCTTAACGACTGTGCCCGATTACCCGTAAAGACTGTGCCTGGTCACAAGCCCGGTGCTGGGAGATGGAGACAGGGAGATCCCAGGAACTCACTGGCCAGTTCACCGAGCTTAACCGGTGAGCTTCTGGTTCCATAACAGACCCTGTCTCACAGTGGTACTGTGGAGGGCAGTAGAAGAGAGCCAATGTCTTCCTCTGCTTTCCCACACATGCGCGCAGATCCGTACATCCAAATGCACACATGTTTGCAACACGTATAGACACACCACACCATACACAATGCTCACATACCTCAGGTGAAAAATGTAATAAACAAATGAATAGACTCTGTCCTCATGGCCTCCCGATGGCAGGCTGTTCATTTAAAGACACTGATTTCTCGGCACAGGGCTGCCTCCGCAGTACCCACCACAGCAGAGGACTGGGTGAATCTCCTCCAGAAAATTCACCAGAACAAAGACCCGAGTCTAAAGGCACGAGGCCACTAGAATATAATCTATTTATTTTCTTATGTACAATTTTTACTTTATGTAGATGAGTGTCGTGTGTGGTGGTGTGGATGTGTGTGTGGTGTGTGTGTGGTGTGTGTGGTGTGTATGGTCTGTGTGTGGTGTGTGTGTGGTGTGTGTGGTGTGTGTGGTGTGTGGTGTGTATGGTGTATGTGTGTGGTATGAATGTGTGTGTGGTGTGTGTGTGGTGTGTGTGTGGTGTGTGTATGTGTGTGTGTGCTGTGTGTGGTGTAGTGTGTAGTATGTAGTGTGTGGGGTGTGGGGTGTGGGGTGTGGTGTGTGTGGTGTGTGTATGTATGTGTGTGTGCTGTGTGTGGTGTAGTATGTGGTGTGTGGTGTGTGGGGTGTGGGGTGTGTATAGTGTTGTGTGTGTGGTGTTGTGTACATATGGCATGTGTATAGCCTGAAAATAGGATTCTAATATCAAAACCTTCTTTACATCCCAATCTCCCCTCACAAAACCATTACCACTCTCACAAGGGCAAGTCACAGATTCTGAAAGCTTTCCCTGGGAAGAGCATAAGCAAGCCTCTGCTACCCAAGGTTTGGCTGCCGCCTGTGTGCCATTGAGTTTTAAGGAGAATTGTATCTGCCATAAAATTGTGCCGCAAGATTTTTGTTTTCAAATAAGTTTCAGCTTAAGTTTTTAAAAAAGTGAATGTTGTCTCTTTCAACAGAAAGAAGTTTTGAACAAAAACCTTGAATGTTAGAAACAAGTTTCTCACCGGGACCAGGTACATGGTGATCGACATTACATTTAATAACATTAGTCAGAGGGAATCTCAGCAAACTTTTAGTTTTATTTATGCAATTAAATTTAGAGGGTTTTTTTTCAATGAAAATGTTTAGCAAACTCGCTTTTTCAAGAACAGAAAGAAAATATTATGCTTTGCAAAATACGTCATCTAGAAAAAGCATGAGAAGACCTTCGAAGGCCATGTCCCCGAGAGCAGAGTGTTGTACAGCAGCCTCCTGTCCTGGCTGTCCCCTGGGCGTTATATAACTCAAAGGTAATTAAGAAACTCAGCCTTGGACTGTAAATCCCATCCCACAAAGACTAATCCAGCGTGAAGACATCAAGTGCGCAGATGCTCCGCGTTCCCAGCCAAAATAAAGACCGCAGCCTTGGGATATATACATCTGCTCTAATCCTACCGGACATCAATTTAGAAGGATTCGGTTTAGCCGAGGACATTGGCTTTCTCTGACATATCTCCTTCCAGAAAAGTGATTATACTGTACTGGCTGAACACAGCAACTCTAAACGTTCCTAAAAACTTTTTTTTTAAAAAAAGCATTTGTTCACAGACTGGAACATAGACTTTTCCTCCTCTAAATTGAAAACAAATGTCCACTTAGTAAGACTTAATGTACTTAAGAATCAATTGTCTTCTGAAAATAGTTTATCCCAAGAGGAAAAGGATTTTTATTTAACAAAGCAGTGAAATCACAGTTTTAATAGATTGGAGGATAAATAAACATTAAGTCGTTAAAAACAAGAATTAATGTAAGAGTTCTTTCTAAGTTCTACAGAACTTGACAAGAGAGAAAGCTCACGCAAGACACACTGGTTTTTCTGTTTTCAATAGAAGCTGTTGGGTACCAACGGCAAGTTCCTGGCGTCGGGTTTAATTGGTGTGACTTCGGCGCCATCTTGTGCCCAAAGTTCAAACAGCAGCAAAGAGGGTTTTCTGCCCCCCTCCCCCCCCCCCATACCTTGAAAACTTTTTCTAAAAGCATTTTATCACAGTGAATATAAAGGAGAAATCATTGGCATATGACATTCCAGTGATGTGGCTCTAGAAATTTCAGACCTGGTGCCTAAAAAAATAACATATATACCAGATAAAACAAAGCCATAGGTGAAGAGAGAAATAACTAAATGCTTATAACTGGTATGTGCATGTGTGTATGTGCACGAGTGTGTGTACGTGCGTGTACGTGTTTCAGAAATTAACATCCAGTGTCTTCCTCTCTCCTCTCCCTCCCTCTTCTCTCCTGCTTAAGAGACTGTCACTGACCACTGAACTCAACAGTGGAGCTAGACTGGCTGTTCGGCAAGCTCCAGGGATGCCCTGTCTCCCCCTGCATCCCCAGCATCACAGGAGTGCCCCACCACATCTTGATTTTCAAAATAAGTTCTATGGGACCAACCCCAGGTCCTCACAATTGTACAGCAGATCATCTCACCAGCTGAATCACCTCCCTGACCCTTAACCAAGTGACTTTTACAGGACCTTTGTAAGTGTGATCGTTAAGACTCACAGATAATGCTTAGAAATCATGACACTCAGATCATTTAGACATAAGAGTCTGGGAAGGTTATTAGCAGATACAAGGTTAAACTCTGAAACTATGAAAATATCCTCACTGAAGTCACCTATTTGTCAAAAAATATTTTCAGAGCTGTTAACTATTTGTCTAATTATAGCCCTTAATAACACTCCAATTGGATACTTTGCCATAACTGCCCATCAGGCAAATGTTAAATTCAGAAATAATCAATTTTTACCAATATTCATAAAATGATTTTCCAGGATATCTTAAAACTTTCTATGTATTTTAGGGTTTTGTGGGGATATCTCTTTGTCTCTGTCTCTGTCCTCTGGCGTGTGTGTGTGTGTGTGTGTGTGTGTGTGTGTGTGTGTGTATGTGTGTTTATACACAGAATGAGGCCAGCTGTTAGAACAGAAATAAACATCTGGCATAGCCTGTGCATAGTCCTCTTGGGCTTTCTTAAGTACTACTACAGTAGGGGTCCTATGAGTTTGAAAAACATTCGCACCAGATTTCCAGGGCAACCAAATCAGAAGCACTACATTTCTACCACTACATACACACACACACACACACACACAGAGAGAGAGAGAGAGAGAGAGAGAGACAGAGACAGAGACAGAGACAGAGACAGAGACAGACACACACAAAGACAGACATAGAGACAGATGAGATAGACAGAAAGAGAAAAAGAAACACTTAGAAAATTTTAAGATATTTGGAAAATCATTTTATGAATACTGGTAAGAAAATGCAAGCAACCATAACAAAAAATAAATGTAGTTAAAATTTTACAATCTAATTGAATTTCTGGTTGCTGGTATGTTGACTGGCATATAAACCCACTTACATTGCTAAAGGAAAATACTTTAAATCTAAACTTTTAAGGTGCACAGAAAACAGACCCAAAAGTGCTTTGTCCTCTGCAGAGTCAGGATCATTGGATGACCTTGAATGTGGCAAGGGGAACACGCTATCACTTCGGGACCACATCAGACTCTCCTTCCAGAGTTGAGGAGGGGAAATTGAAAACCAAATCCAAACAAAACAAAACACACACAAATGAATTTTCCGGCTCTGGCTACTTGATTTAGTTGACTTTACAAACTCTGTGCTCTGAGCACTTGGGCTAGAACCTTTCTCTTGGGCCTGCACAGATGTATCTAAGGGTGACTGTTTTACCTCCACACCTGGAAACCTACGTTCACATTTCCACTAACACCGTTTTCTGGGCTGTTTGGATTGGTGTTGCTATGCAGAGCACGGATTACCTTGTCTTTAATTACTGGTCTTGCCTGGGTTCTGGCTCAGTGGATAGAACACTTGCCATCCAAGCCTGACAACCCAAATAAACACTGAAGTGGAGAACAATCTCCACAAAATTGTCCTCTAGTCCTCACATGCACACGGTTTCCCAACATGCATATGTTATACAGATGGTGATGATGATGATGATGATTACAGCAATAATAATAATATCACCTGCTTGTTGACTAAACTTTGTTTCATCCATGTCCTTTACTGTTGTCCAAGCAGGCATGATTTAGATATCAGTGCACGGGCATCTGAAAATGCTGTGAGACCCTCATGTGGTTTAACCTGGACCTCATCACACAGACTCTGCTGCCTCTAACCTCTTTTACCCAAAGCCTTTGCCTCCAGGACTAAGAAAGTTCCAAGCAGGTTTCCCCCAAGTAGGTAAGAGAGCAAATCTTTTCTTGCCCTGGACTTGGGGAAATCCTCAGCTGAGAACCCAGATGGATGGTGTCCAGTTTCCTGACCTTGAATTAGTTACCACAAGAGTGGAAACTTATTGCACACTAAGTGAAACAAACTAACAAAATATCCTCTTGTCCATTAAATAAAATTCACAACTTAGACCCACTCTGGACCTCTGAGTTCAGCTAAAGAGCCATGCTGGGATAAAGTGCCCCATGCAGAGATCAGAAAGGCAGGAAGAGTTGAAGACAGTCTCAGGGGCACAAAGGGAAAACAGACAGGCAATTAACTTGGGAATACAAGTGGGAATACAGGCAGGAAAACAAACAAACAAACAGCAAACCCACAACCCACAAACCAACACAGTGGGATGAACTGGAGAGGGAATGTTTGAATAGGAATATTTGCAAGCTTGAAAAAACCTAAATCAAGTCCACTTAACCAAAAGGACAGAAAGGCAAATAAATACAAAGCAGAGAGGAATGTGTGCATTCACAAAACCACAGCTGGGGGCAGGGTGGCCTCTGGCTTAGCTGCATTCAACTGAAAATTCTGCTTGCCTCTTGTCTCCATTCAATAGGCTCTTCTCATCATATATTAGAAATGACAATCTATAATTAGACAAAAACTGACACACACACAGAGACATGTGTGTGTGTGTGTGTGTGTGTGTGTGTGTGTGTGTGTGTGAACACACTAAAAAGCCTAAAAGATGCACTTTTGCATTAGGTAATAGACATAAATACAAACCCAAGAAAGCATAATGGTAGATTATCCTAAATCCTAATTACATGGTTCCCCCCCCCCGCCACTTCTTTTATCCTATATAATAAAACAGCATAGGCTTGCTGCAGTTTGATAAATTCATGGACTTATAAGTAATAATTCATATGAAAGGTGATAGAAAAAAATCTAATATCTTCTATGCAGAGACTCACATATCGGAAATATTAATTTTCCAAGATTATAGATAGTGTTGTACGCCTACCATTAAGATAAATAGCTGATTTTGAGGCAGAGAGGCAGGGAAGGCAGAAATGATCTAAAGAATTAAGGAAATCCTTTGTAATGTGGCAGAGCTTAGCAACAGTGTGCAGCAGCCAGCTTGCATGGCACTCTCAATAGCCGAGAAGGCACCAATTTGAGCAACATAATACACACAACAGTAATGGGTTATAACATATAGGATAAAATAGAAATCCATGAACTCATATGGATAAAAGTCAATCAGTGGAAGGACGAATAAAGAGCTCAGGAGAGATTGTTTGTCCTTGGAAGAGAATTCCAGTCCATACATGTAAAGAAACCATAGAAATTAAAAGGCCAATTTAGCTAACCCCATGGTAACTGTTGCCAGAAAGAATCACTGAAAGCCATTAGTAGCTAATTGGATACGTTCCCCTCATATCTGTAGATTACTTCTTAGTATTTTTATCAATGTTCCTTTCCTGGTTTCAATAATTGTGCTGTGGTTTAATAAGATGTTATCACGTGGGAAGCCAGGAAAAGGGTACATGAAACTCCACAAGTACATTGCTCAACAGTTAATGCTTAACTTGTTGTAATTTTGAAAGTTAAAGAAATTCCGGGGGGGAGCTATCGAGAGAGAATCAACAACAACAAAACCTTCCTCTTTAGGTCTCGGGGTCATTCTATAAGCATGAAGGACCACTTTCAAAGCCATCACTTGCACCGGAGTCTTAGGTTTAGCCAGTCAGAGTTTTGACAGTTGAGTGGCAACTCAGCTGCTAAGAGTAGTTCAAATGATAGACAGAGAAGAAGCCCTTCTAGAACAAAGGGGGATGTGCTGTATCTTCTCTGATATGAGCACCATACTCCAGACACGACCCTCAAGCTGGGCATTCAAGTGTGTGTGGCACAGACCTGTGAATATACCACTCAGAAGCCAGAGCAGCCCAAGTTTGAGATGACATAGTGAGTGTCTTTAAAAGAAGAAATAGAGCCATCAATACGAAGCTAACAGGAGGGTCTTTCCTTGGGTAGTTCTGATGTGAAACACATGATGCTACTACACATAAGAACAAAGCTCGCTATCCATGTGGCTAGCACAGATGGGATGCCTTGTATTGTTGGAGACAACACTGCATGCAGAGAATGTGATGCAAAGACAGCTTATGACTGAGGCTTCCACAGCCCCGCCCCCCTGGCTTCGGTCAAACCAAGTCACATCCCTTCTGGATATGAGGACAGATCATCACTTTGAATGTTAGCTGGAGCGATGGCTCTGTGGCTCAGACCACTAATGCTGATCTTGCAGACAATGATAGCTAGATTTTTCTGCACCCATACTGGGTGGCTCACAACTACCTGTGACTCCAGCTCTGAGGGGTGTAATGTCCTATGCTGGACTCTACTCTCACCAGCACATACATGTGTGCACACACATAAAAATTTAAAACAAAAAGGTTTTTTTGGGGGGGAAGAAATCCTGGTCAAAAGAAAAAAAAATGTCAGCTACATAGCACTTTCATCATGAGCATTCACATTCTTTTTTAATATTATTTTAATTTTCTACTTTACATGGCCCTCACTGCCCCCCTTTCAGCCATCCCTTCTCCTCTGAGCGGGTGGGGCACCCTGAGTATCCCTCCACCCTGGCACATCATGTCTCCACAGGGCTAGGTGCTTCCTTTCCCATTGAGGCCAGACAAGGCAGCACTGTTAGAAGAACATATCCTGTGTACAATGGCTTTTGGCATAGCCTCCGCTCCAGTGGTTCAGGGCTCACATGAAGACCAAGCTGGCGCTTTCACATTCTTAAATTCTTCGAGGCTACCAATGCTCATCTTGGGTCAAATATGAGTTTAAGGTGGATAAGAAACATTATTCTGATATTTCTTGGAAAACTTTTTGAAATAAGAGCTGTTTTCTGACTGAAAGAACAGAGTGCTCCTGACATCTTTGAACATTTATTTTCTGTTTGATTTTATTAATATGCCATGTCTACATTTGAGTACAATCCTATGGCCCTAAATGTTTAAAAGACAATTATATTTCCATATATATATATATATATATATATATGTATATATATATCCCGTATGTGTGTGTGTGTTTGATGTTCATAACTATGTATACATTACCATGGCTGTATACATGCCATAACACACATGTATTAAAGAAGTATAACTTTGGATATCACTTCCTTCTAAGGCTCTGGAACTGTGAGCCCCCAATAAACTCTTGCTTCTATAAGTTTTCTTAATTGTGTCTTGTCACAGCTGTAGAAAAGTAACTAAGACACAGGCCAGTGGGAGACTATCTCAAAAAAAAATGTGGGTGGCATCTGAGACATGAAACTCAAGGTGTTTTTCTAGACTCTACATGGAAAGATGGATACAAACACACACACACAGACATATAGACATAGAGAGAGACACACAGAGACATACGGACACACACCTACACACACACACATTCACACACACATACATCTAACATTATCAGCTCCTTTGAAGTAGCTATGAACTAATACTGAATTAGTCTGATATCAAAAAATCTAAATCCCCCTCCCTGTCCCTTGGAGATCTTGTCTAACAAATGTTCCATCAAATATCTGGCTTTCCTCATCACCTGACGAGGTCACAGGTTTAGCACAGGACATCTGTACACTAATAGAGTGTCCGTTGGCCTGACTCTGAGGGACTGAATAAGGACCATTTCCTTGGGGAGTAATCTGTCCCACAATATACCTGGTACAACTGAGAAATAAACTTTGCTGATACCAGGCCCCAAGCCTGGAGATAATATTAATATCTAAAACTCAAACAAGGCAACCACCCAGATAGAATTACTCCACATACCAAGCTACAGATATCGTCTGGTAAAGCATACTAGTATATAATCTATATTAAAAAAAAAAAGCAGACACACTGAACTTTTCCAGATTTACTTTCCACATACCAGGAAGGTTTGGAACTCAAAGACTAGGCTGAGAGACTTTTGGGATGGAATGTGCGACACTGGGAATAGACTAAACTGTGCTATGCTTGCAAATTATTTCCAGGCTTGTGGGCCTCGTACCAGCAAAGTTTATTTCTCAGTTGTACCAGGTATATTGTGGGACAGATTACTCCCCAAGGAAATGGTCCTTATTCAGTCCCTCAGAGTCAGGCCAACGGACACTCTATTAGTGTACAGATGTCCTGTGCTAAACCTGTGACCTCTTCAGGTGATGAGGAAAGCCAGAGTCACACATAAGCTTTTGGTTGTCACAGCCCCTAGAAGATACAGGTTTCCCTTTGAGTCCACTGGCAGAATGAATTACACAGCCTTGCCAAGCTGCAAGGGAGACGGAAAGTGTGGTCCTTTCTCATGGACACAGATGTGTGCTAGATGGTCCTATTAGGAAGGAGTTGGGAGGATTAGGGCAGAGGCAAACATTCTCTAGGGAGAAAGGCACCTGAAGACAGTACAGAAAGCAGCAGTGTGGGCAGACCTGAATTATCAGTGGCAATGCCAGATCACCTCTGTAGCACTGATTCACAAAATCCAAAATGGGCACTGTGAGGATGCTGTAGTGATCTTCAGATAAGTGTAAATAACCACCAAGCTCGGAATGACCTTTCTCGTCTGCTTATGGCAGAGTTCAGGGTGCCAGACATCTACTGGACTCTTACAGAGTACAAGGAACATGCTAGGCTTGAGGTATAGCCATTCTTTAAAAAAAAATGAGAATGCTAAAGCATATCAAATATAGAAAAATATTATCTGAAAATAGCAGAAACATCAGAGAAATCAAAAGCACAATTCTGCCAGTATTCATAGCTGTCTGTGTTTAACATGTGTACTGCTTCCTCACACCTTACACATAGGAGAGAGGGATGAGGGAAAGAGATTTCCTTCCCAAACTTAACCTTGAAGTTCTGCACCAAGTCCCTCTTACCCAGCTGGAGGCTACAGCCAGCCGAGCCAGCAGTGGATTCAGTCTTCTATGTCCAGGCTCCCAGCCAGCCTGGGAGCTTTAGGACAACCAGGTGAGTGATCCCCACAATTTCCACAGTCTCCAAGTATAGGCGCCAAAATTGTATGACTAGATATTAATTCCAGCCTAAAAAAAGGCTCTACAATCTCACTGATTCACTTGACCTTGGTCATGGTTCTACAATATAAAACATTTTAGAGTCCATTTGACAGAGGTGAAAATGGGCCATCCTTCCTGCAGGTTGGCACGGGACCTAGAACCAGCATCTAAAGCCAGAATGTTCCATTCACTGCCCAGGACCTTTTGTGAGAGTGACCAAGAAGGAAGTATTGAGTACCTGGGATCCTTGAAAGTCGTGATAAAGGGAAGCATGCCACAACAGAGAAGTGTTTAAGATATAAAGAGAAAGAAGGCTAGGAATATGACTCAGGGTAGAATATTTACTTAGGAGCTGTGAAGCCCTAATTATAATTCCTAGAACAATGAAAACAAAAAGCCATCTTACAGGTTAGAGAGAACACTCGGTGGGCTGAAATATTTATATGCAACCATGACACCTTGAATTCAACTTGCTAGTACCTGTGTAAAATCAAGGCTTGAAGGAACACAAGCACAGTGCTGAGGGAACAGAAATAGATAGAACCCAGGGTCTCAGTGGCCCCCAGCCTCACTGACATACTGAGCTTCACCCGGATTTGATGAGAGATATCATTTCTAAATCAACGAGGAAAGCCAGCAAGGAATGCATCTGCCTTTACATACACATGTATGGATGCATACACTTACATGCACACGAACACAGCACACACATACACACACACACACTCACATGCACACAGTTGCAACTGCATGATTGCTATTATGTAAAGAGATGCATAGTACCTGTTTCCAAGTTTTCCCTGTGGTACAGAAGGAGCAGCAGGAGTGGCTAGGACCTTTCTAAGTGTGAGGGCTGAAGCCGCCTCAATCTTTTCAAAACCCCATTCCTCTCACCCTCCCCCACCCCCAGCTCCAAGAATATTAAGAGCTCTGGTGTATCCAAGCCATATGCTGATAAGTCAAAAAGTGAACACAGCCAACCATGAAGAGAGAAGTTCACACTTCACTTCATCAATTTGTATGTCCTGGCAAGGTTCGAGGGAACCAGAGGAGGGAAGCCCCCGCTGGAAGCAAACCTGCATTTGAAAATCTAAGCTCAAAGCTAGAAACAGTAAGAGATATGAGAAGAAACATGACTGTTTTTCACTCTAGATAGGGAAACTGGCGATAGAGGGAAGCCAGAATTGTACCGGTTATGTAGATCTCTGTGGTGTTCATAAACAAACACCCCTAAACCACAACTGCTGCTTTCAGAATGACTCCAGGTACTGGGGACCGGAATTACTCCACAGTGGTGCATAGAGTTAGAGAATTTGAGAAGAGAAAGTGTTAGTGTGACTGGAGCAAAAGCCAGTCGAGGAAAGAAGGGACATGGCTACCATGAGGAAGTAGGAGGAACAGAACAAAGTTCAGGTTGTTCACAAAGCACAACGTAGAATCACCCAAGAAAGGAGTCTCAACAAGAGACTTCCCATTAGCCTTCCAGGATGCCTGTGAGGAATCCTCTTAATTGGGCTAATTAAGATAAGAAGACCTGGCCACCGAGGGTGGCGCTATTCCCCAAGCAGGAAATCCTGAAGAATAAGAGTGTTGAACGCATCCCTTCTCTTCCTGCTGCCTGCACCTCCAGCGTCCTTGCTATGATGGACTATAACCTAGAGTCAGGGGACGCAACACATCTTTTCTACCCTTAAATCGCATTTGTCAGGATATTTTGACAAAGTAACAGAAAAGAAATGAAGACTGTTGCTAAAAGCTCGAGAGTAATAATCCAAGGACTCATTACACAAGGAGATTTGGGTCCTGTTCAATCATTTCTGAGATAACTGGTAAATTTGAATACTGAATCTGTAACAGATTCATGTTAAAGGTTCTAGTACTATAATGGTATTGTGGTTCTGTTTTTTGTTTTTGTTTTTTTAAGAATCCTTAAAGTATTAAACTATTTACAATCCATATGATGTCTAGAATTTGTTTTATGATATTCCAAAATGGGGGAGGGGAATCAGATGCATCCAAAAGGAAAATCTTGGACCACAAGTTGGGAACAATTGAAGCACTGAGAGTAAACGCTTAAAGGATCATTCTAGAATTCTATCTACTTCAGATTATTTTCAATACTAAAAAAAAAAAAAAATAAGCTTAAAAATAGAAGTCTGCAATGCTTGTGATGTGACTATAGTTTCTGCCACATCCACATTCTTTCCTCTCAGCTTCTAGACACAGTGTTGTTCCCCATCCCTTACTCTGGAAACTGCCCCCACTTCATTTGGCTTTCTTGGGCGACACCAGCTTCCATCCAATGAGCCACGTGATCTAACCACAGCAACCAGAGCCCTTCCATGGGAGTTTATGTGGGAGCCCCCAAAAAGGGAAGTTCTGTCTTTTTCTCTGGGATGTCCCATAAGATGGCTGGGATCTAGGGACACTCAGAGCCAGGGATCTGGGGGTAGAGGTAGAGTGGGACAGGAGAAGGCTAACAGTGGGGTGACAATGATATCATGTCCTAGGATAAGTTCCCTTTTAAGTATTTTTTTTTTCAAGACAGAAGCTCGTGTAGCTGAGGCTGGCCTTGAACTCCTGATCCTCCTGCCCCTGCTCTCTGAGTGCTGGGATTGTAGGTGTATGCTAGTGCCACAGACTTTCAGACTCCAACAACTTTAAAGATGAGCTGAGAAGAACATCCTGGATTATCCATGTGGCCTCAAGAAATTAGGAGGTTCCTTTTGAGAGGAAGGTAAGGCCCGAGTCAGAGAGAGAAAAGTGGCCCCAAAGCAGAGGTAGTCTGACACACTTTGAATATGGAAGAAGAAGCCAGAGGCAGTTAAACGTCGACTGTCAATTTGACGTGATCTACGGTCACCTAGGAAGATGATTCTGACCTCTGAAAGATGATCTGTATTAGACTAGCCTACAGGCTTGCCAGAGAGGGATTACCTTAGTTGGGTTACCTGAAGTGGGACAACACACCGTAACTGTGGGCGGCACCATTCTGTGGGCCGGGATCAGGGCTGAATCCAGATAAACTGAGCACAAGTGGGTACCACCCACTGCTTTTGTACTGCAGGTGCAATTCGACCAGAGGCCTCCAGCTCCTGCTGCCATGCGTCCTCTGTAATGATGGTCGGTGCTCTGCAGCCCTGAGCCAAAGCAAGCTCTTCCTTAAGCTGCCTCTGTTGAGGTAATTTTTGTCATTGCACCTAGAAAAGTAGCTAATATTGGAGCAAGGCTGAGGAATGCGACAGCCTTTGTAGATGAAAAAAGTGCAAGGAAAAGCTTCCCAGACCTTCTGAATGGAATGTAGGCCTACTCACATCCTGATTCTGGAATGTTGGATCCCTGTCCCAGTGAGACAAGGAGTCACTGTTGTTGAGTGATATGCTATGGTGGCTTTGGGGAATGCACAGGACTTGTATGTACTCAGCATCTCCTCCTGATGTCTAATGGATGCTTCGTGTTCAGTGTGAACTGCCAATATTCACAGTAAACCCGCCACACCTAAAGCCGTCACCAGCTGATAACTCCATCCTTCCATAACTTCAGGCCAGCGCCTCAGAACCACGCTAAGTCTCAGCCTCACTGACGATCACGTCAATTCCACCTTCTATATCCATTTCCTAACATGGTCATGCCTACCACGCGCCCTGAGCCTGGAGCAGAAGAATGATCTCAGCATCCTCATTCTGCCCTGCATCTCCAGCATAGCGGGCAAGCAAAGTCTTGAGTAGAGCCTTCCAGCTCTTCAGAATGTATAAGCTGGAGTGGAAATTCACAGGCCCTCCTCAACCATGACTCTTTCAGATCACCCTGCAGCAACACACCGGCCAAGCTTAGCAATTTCCGTGTCTGAGTCTCTCTGTTCCTGATTTTCCTGGAATGTTCTGTTTCTGCTGGCTGCCTGTTCTCAGTCTCTGTTCACTGGTTTCATAGCAGAGACTCTAAACATCCCTGTGCAGCCCTACCTTAGGCACCGTCCTCAGCTCTGCCTCTCCTCAGCACTCTCAAACTTCCTCACGTTGTCCTACTTCTGGCTCTTTCTAGAACACTCACCACTTCCTAGCAGATTACATGTACTTAAACAATGATGTTTAGTCTGTATTTGCTGTCTTCCTCCTGGACTGTGAGGACAGGGAATCTGGTCTCAGTTTGGCTTTTGATCTCTCCTGACAAAACAAGAACAACGCCCATCCTATAGTAGGTGCTCATTAGACATGAGCCAGGGGGAGAGGGAGAATGAATATATGAAAGTCCATCTCCAGTCTGTTCTTAGCAGGGACAGCCAGAAAATGCCTCATGTATATCTATTGAGCTGAGCTGTCATTTTAGCTTAGAGGACCCTGCCAATATGGATTGATGCTTTATACCGCAGTTCTTTGTAGAAATGGGAGCATCCCTACATGATCCTGTCTCCTGTGCCTGGGTTAAAAAAAAAAGCCATCGATATGGCTGCCATTACACTTCCCACACAGGAGGGCTTTGCTGTGCTAGGTTTGCAGCTGTTATTTTTAGGGCTCATTATTGTCTGTAACTTGGCCACTTAGATTCTGCCAGAGCCCCCACTTCTCATCAGCAGCCCTTCCGAGAATCCTGTCTGACAGGCCTTGGCACTTGCCAGGCACCTGCCCATGGCTGAACCCCAAAATGATCCAAGCACAGCAAGGTGTCTCATGGGCAGCACAGCCCCACGCACTGCTTTGCAAGCCCTGCAATCACCCCTTGCTTTTTATCTATTGTGTGTAGAGAAATTTTAAATACAGACATCTGTAGCTCACTACTATAATCCCAGTACTTGAGAGGCTGAAGCAGGAGGATTGCTGCAAGTTTGAGGCCAACTTGGGCAACATAGTGAGTAGTGAATGTGACCTTGCCTCAAACAAAAAACAAAATAGATTTAAAAAATAGAGAATTCCCCATGTCATGAGGTCCCATAAACTTACATAAGATTTTTTTTAAAGGACTATCAGAGTGCTCTATAGTTGGAGAATAAAAATATATAAAACCAGTAATCATATTAGAATTATTCATTTACCTCGGGCATTCTCTGTGTGAGTGCATGAGGACACGCAGTTAATATATAGATTAAAACTAAAAATACCTAATTTCAATGAGCTGAGTTTGAGTTTTCCTGGCTTACTAGAAATGAAATTTCATGAACAAAGCAAATATAATTTAATGTTTGGGAAAATGTTGATAATGGATTTGCACTAGAGAACATGATTTTAACTTTGATGAAAATTTACTAATTTCTAAAATACAAAAGAAGGAGGAGGGAGGGAGGGAGGGAGAGAGAGAGACAGAGAGAGAGACAGAGAGACAGAGAGAGACAGAGAGAGACAGAGACAGAGAGAGACAGAGAGACAGAGACAGAGAGAGAGGCAGCCAGCAAGGTGGCCCAGGCTCTGGACACCAATGCTGCTGACCTGCGTCAGATCCTCAGGAGCCTCAATGACAGCTGGCCTCTGAACTTCACATACATGCTGAGGCCTGTGCATAACACACACACACACACACACACACACACACACACACACACGGAAGGGCAGTCAGGAGCCCAGGGTGCAGCAGAGGTTCAAGGGAGGGAAACTGTCCTTCAAAACGCCAGCTGGTTGCAACCCTGCATTTCCTCAGACCCTTGAGCCTGTGGTTAAAGGTTCAGCCACACTAGGTAACCTAGCTCTCCCCAGCTCCCTAGGCATGCTAGGCGTCCTGAGCCACAGACCTTCCTGCCTTCAGTTTCCTCAGAGGTCACTGTTTGAAGTCCATCTGATGCCCCCTATGTGCAACATTAGTACTGTAGAAATGTGGAGACCATGTACAGTTACCACAGGATCTGTACCCCCAATACATCACCATGAGGGAGCTACTGGGAAACCTAAGCAGAGTGGAGGAACAGGCTGTTCACCTGTAGTCAGCAGCCCTGCCAACCCATCTGAGGTCATCCCTGTAGCTCCTGTCACCCAAGCTTGATTGGAATCCTTAGAACTTGCCTGGTTTCTGCTACAGAACTTCCCCCAAACTTCTCCCTCTTACATTCAGATATTCAGTCAACAGATACTTATTAAAGAACTATAAAATGTTTTAGGAACTGGAGACAATTAAATCTAGGAGAAAAAATCCCTGGGGACCTGGAGAGCTGGCTCCGTGGTTAAGAGCACTGACTGTTCTTGCAGAGAACCTGGGTTCCATTCCCAGCATCCACTTGGTGGCTCATGACCACCTGAAACTCAAGTCCAGGGTATGACTCCCTTATATGTGATGCACAGAGGTGTGTACCAGAAAAAAAAGAGAAAAAAAATCCTGTTCTCATGACACTTTCTATCTTACTGTCTTGTGTGAGTGTGTGTGTGTGTGAGAGAGAGAGAGTATATATGGGTGAGTGCATATATGTGTGTAAGTGTATGTGTGTGAATGTATGTATGTGAGTGTATGTGTGTGAATGTATATGTGTTAGTGTATATATGTGAGTGTATGTGTGTGTGAACATGTGTATATGAGTGTATTGTGTGAGTGTGCAAATGTATGTATGTAAGTGTATGTGTGTGAATGTATATGTGTTAGTGTATATATGTGAGTTTATGTGTGTGTGAACATGTGTATATGAGTGTATGTGTGTGAGAGTGTGTGAATGTATGTGTGTGAGTGTATGTGAGTGTATTGTGTATATGTGTGTTAGTGTA
>NW_021604767.1:1072590-1082485 GCF_004785775.1 Grammomys surdaster
GTGTATATGAGTGTGTGGGGGAGTGTGTGTGTATGTGTGAGTGTATGCATATGAGTGTATATGTGTATATGTGAATGTATTGTGTGTCATGAGTATGTGTTTGAGAGTGTCTGTGTGTGAGTGTGAGTGTGTGTATATGAGCACATGTGTGTGAATGTGTGTGTATAGAGATGTAAAGAACGAGCAGGTACAAAGTTCAGTATAATTGAATAATTTTAGTAACTTTTATGTTTAATAACAAAGGAGAGGCCTGACATGGGAGCTGGGAAGAGCATGGCTGTGTCAAGTGGCTGTGCAGGGGGTGGCAGGCAGACGGCTCAGGGTCTTTGTGAGTCCAGCTAGGCCTTTCTTACACAAGAACAACTGGAGAAGAGAAACCCCCGGCTCTTCCTAACCCTGTTCTGATCTCCAACATGTGCCTTCGCATGTGGTCTCTAGGTGAAGAAACCATTCTCAGAGTTGCTAGACATGCACACACACACCACACACACACATACCACACACACCACACACACCACACCACACACACCACACACACCACACACACCATACCACACACACCACACACACCACACACACCACACACACCACACACACCACACCACACACACCACACACACCACACCACACACCACACATGCACCACACACACACCACACACACACCACACACACACCTGTACCTGATTTTATCTTCTACTCGAAACCTCCAAGTAAATCATGAGCAGACTGAGGGAAGCCTGAAACTGTATGAACAGCCTGTGAGATGCCATCTCCAAGTGGAAATACCAAACACTCTTTAAATTTAAATAAATATTTTCATAAAAAGAAGTGCTATATACTAGTAGCATTCTGTGATCAAGTTAAATAATACAATTTTTCACATTCTGTTTTTCTATATGTGATAAAGTCACCAATACAGAAATCCTGGAAGAAAAGTAAACTTTTAATTGGTTATTTTCCCAAAGGTACCTTCATTTTCCTGTGGACCCTGTGCCTGGGATGGGATGAGGGCAGTGTCATTCTGGATGAGGTACAGATGTACAGTAGTAAGCCTGAAGAAGTGTGTATGGTTCCCTTTGTCATATCCAAGAACCATTTGCTGGTGTTTGATGGACTGAGGGGCTTCACACCCATCAACCTCAAAGAGAGAGAATGTCGGACGGATGACATGGTGGAACGTCACTCGAAGAAAAAGACAGACTACCACATCCTGAACCCTAAGATGTGGTCTCCAGGCGAAGAAACCATTCTCAGAGTGGCTACACACACACACACACACACACACACACACACACACACACACATTATCCCAAAGTGAGAGGTGATCAGGGCCTTCTAAGTCATTGCCTATGTTTGAGGTGGGAGGTGGGCTGGGTCTGGCTTTGGCTGGCAGCTGCTAAGTCTAACTAGGCCTGAACCTGATTAACTGGGCTGGCGGCCAGGTCCAGGAGTCTGGCCAGTTCGCCACTTAGATATCCCCAGAGTCCTTCCTGGTTCCGAATCTGGAAGCCTTTCAACTCTTGGCATTGTGCCTTTTGTTCCTGCATAGCAGTCTGCATGAATGTAGGCACACATACTGGCCACCTTGCGTTTTGTATTCCAGTGACCCATGGTTCTTACCATGTCCCGTCCTGTCTGACTTATCTGTGCATGCGCACTGCCAAGGCCCCCCTTTCCCCTGTCTGTTGCATGCTTCAGCCGGACTCAGGTATCCACAGTTTGCCAACTACAGTTTAGGCCGGGTATCTCTCCTATCATATCCACATTACATTAGGTTTCCAGGTCATTGGAATGGACTTTTCTGTGACCAAAATCAATGCCTATAGAGACAGAATGTGAATGAATGGTAAATGGTAGACATTAAGTGAGAGGGTTCAAGACAATTGCCGCAAACTTCCATTGGCTACTTTCCATTTGTAAAAATCCTGGTGTGCATGTGTGTGTGCATATGTGTATGTGTGCATGTGTGTATGTGTGCATGTGTGTATGTGTGCGTGTGTTCATGTGTGCATGTGTGTATGTGTGTGTGTGTGTGTGTGTGTGTGTGTATGTCTGTGTGTACTTGCACGGCAAGCATGCCATGGCCTACATGGGGCAATCAGAGGGTAACTTCAAATGTTGGTCCTCATCTTCTATCTTGTTTTTGAGCTGGAGTCTGTTGTTTGCTGATGCTCATATCTAAGACTACCTGGCCCCTCCTAGGGAGTCTCTTGTGTCTTTGCCTCCCATCTCTCAGGAGGAATTGTGGTGTTATGGAAGTACAGTAGCTCAGCTGTCAGTTCTACATGTGAGTTCTTAAGTCACGCTGTTTTACACACTGAGCCATCTCTTCAGCCCTCTTCCCAATTTTAATTGGTTATCAGTCATATAGTTTGTAGATAAATTAACCTAATTTAAACATATGACTAAAATTAAAGACAAGCCTGTAATGTTGGCACATGCCTGGATTCTAAGCAACCAGGAAGCCAAGGGAAGGGAGCTAGGCAAATTGAGCATAGCAAGACCCTGTCTCAGAGTTAATAGATACAGAATCAAGTAATCACTTTACCTTCTACTAAATTAACCTACTGATTAAATGGACTCACTAGAGCTATAGGGTGATTTCTTTAAAAGCAGGTTTACAACATGGTTTTCCTAAGTTTTTCCTGAATACTCAACCATTGAACAGTAGTTGTTAAAATATAAACAACTGTATTTTAACAAACAAAATTCATAAATCATTATTAAAACTTAAATACACATCAACTATTTGTTATCATAAGCAATTCCCATATGGAGAAAAATCTGTAGCCTGGTATTTTAATAACAACCCTCCTAGCACCCTTCACTTTTTAAGTAGTGGGAAATAGCTGGCGTATTTAACAATGATTGTTATATGGTAAACAGTGGAAAGAGAAGGGGTTGTCTAACATGCCTGCAAATGAATTAGGTGCCTTCCTTAGAAGGAGTTGTTTTTATCTCTTTTCTCCATTGTCTCTTCCCATTTCAGACCTGGCAAGAGTTAGGAGTGGAGTTGTGGAGGGGCAGATGTCAGCTAGAGTTACCACAGACCACAGCATCACAAAGTAATAAAGAACCATAAATCGCCTTCCGCGTCCTCTCCTTCCTTTTTCCTTTCTCAGGAACATCTGTGAGAATTTTGAGATACAATGACCTCCCAGTAGGACCAGGAGATCTGAACTCTGAATTCCTCACATATAAACTGGAATAGGCCTAGTTCCCGTGGGCTATAAAAGCATACATATGTTATAGTTGGCATCTCCCTCTCATTCCAGGCTCCCTCACAGAATGAGCTCATTCCTTACCTCAGACAGCATCCTCCTCCATCACTACCATGGGTGGCTTGGATCCACGGATGGGCATAGAGCATTGGAAACTACTGAGTCCGATTCTGCCTGCCAGCTGTAGCAGATCCGTTTGCTAGCTCTGTAATCGATCTCTCCTGCTCCAGGGAACAGGCTGGATGAGGCCTAAGCCATCTCAATGGGCTTCAGGCTACTCTATTAGGTTGCTGTTCGTGTATCATCAAACTACCTGATCACCAGCACTGAGTCATACTTTGTAGCCAGGTACTAAAATTCTCTTTAAGGATCTGACAGTATAGATGTTCCTATACTCAAAGGCCAGTAGGAAGACAAAGAACAGTGGGATAATTTTTAAGATGTCCTCACAGTGGAAAAACAGTGGAAAAAAAGCTCAATTTTTACAACAGAACACTCCTCCTCCTCTTCCTCATTCTCATCCTCCTCCTCTTACTCGTCCTCCTCCTCCTCTTCTTCCTCGTCTTTCTCCTCTTTGCCTCTCTAAAAATGTTAGGAAAGTGATGAAAGGGATATGAATAAGCAAGGTAGTGCATCCGTTTCCTGTCTCTCTATCATGGATGTCAAAAGCGACAGGAGTGGAATTTAACCTGGTTAGATGAAAACATTTAATTTGTTCCTTATTAGACTCAGAACCCATAATTCATCTTCATCTTCAGAGCCTACTACAGCTGCACGTGGGTTTAGGATGGAGTGTTTCATTTTCTTTTTTTTTAAAATTATTACTTATTGTTATTTTATGTGCATTGATGTTTTGCCTGCATGTTTCTCTCCCTCTCTCTCTCTCTCTCTCTCTCTCTCTCTCTCTCTCTCTCTCTCTCTGTGTGTGTGTGTGTGTGTGTGTGTGTGTGTGTGTGTGTGTGTGTTGAATCCCTGGGAATTGGAACTACAGACAGGTGTCAACTGCCATGTGGGTACCAGGAACAGATCCCAGTCCCTGGAAGAGTAGCCAGTGCTCTTAACCACTGAGCCAGCTCTCCAGCCCCTGGATGTAATGTTTCTAATGCAGGAAGGATATATTTGTGGGATTAAGTGAAAGGGGCAGGTGAAGGAGATATTGGAACATTTTGGAGAGAAGGGGGGAAGATTTGCTTTTCCTCAAGTGATATTTTCTATGTAAACAGATGGAGATACAGTTCAAAAACATGAGCACGATATCATTTCATACCAAAAAGCAATGGATACTAACTTTGTAATATAAGCAAAAGTCTAATAAAAATTATTTTGCAGTTGATTTCAGTAAGAGTCCAAGTAAAGTCTGTACATGTAAACTATATGTTCCCTTTAGTTTATGTTCAACTTGCAAGTTTCTGATCCAGAACAACAAACAAAGATATGTGTGACACTGGATGACAAGGGAAACCAGCCATATTCATATGTGTGCATATGTAAGGGAGGGGCAAGGAGTGGGGAGACGAGGTGCTCGGTCCGGGGTTCCCAGCAGGAGCAATTAGGCCTGAACCGGAATGATCTCCTCTATCCTTCAAAGGTGTCTCTACTATAAGTAAAAGGAGGAAGAAAAACACAGGGCCTTCCATGGATGGACTATGGCTCCAGCTTATCCATGGGCCATGGCCTAAACTTTACCTGCTCAAGTCTTCTCTCTCCCCTCAAAAGTGTCTCCAGGTTAAAAATAAAATATTTGAAAGTACTGCACTTCAGAGGTGGCGGCATGGCATCCTGGTGAGATAGAGAGCATCGGAGTCTGTGACAGGACTTTCTGGGTGAAGCACTCCTACATGAGGCTAGACTATGCCTGTGTGGCAAGGCAGAGCCCAAGCACAGAAGCATGGCGCTCCTGGGACTCTCTGTCTCACACACCTGACACTACCTCAGGAGTCTGTCTCACTCCTCACCCCACCGAACTCCTGCCCCAACAGGTAAGGGAACACCCCCCTCCCATCCAGTCATCTGGGTACCCTCTAGTAGCTCAGATTTTGGAGCCAGAAGACCTAGCTTACATTCATTTAGCCTCAGTGCTCACAGGATGCTAGCCCCAATTCCGTTTACTGCTACAACCTCTCCAGATGCCCCTCTCACCACCTCACCCATGCATCCATGAAACTGGAGGAGTCAGTTTTGGACTCACTGAGTAAGAGGCGGAAATACGATATAGAACCTTCTTCAACTTCTCTGTAATCCTAGTTATAAGGACATAAAGGATTAAAGTAATGTACACATACATACATGCATACATACATGCATGCATACACATACATATACACAATACATACACACACATACATACACACACATATACACATACATATACAGACACACACACATACATGCATACACATTCAAACTCATACAAACACACACACACACAGTTAGCCATTAATAAGTCTTGTCCCTTTAGATAAAAAATTATTGTGCAAAATCTTGTTAAACTAAATGAATATTTTTCAGAGGTCCCAGGCAGTTCCTCTTGCCCTGTTTAATGGAGGCTGGGATGCAGCAAATCCTTTCATTCTGGCCTTCTTGTCATTTCAGAGAGAAATGTGGTGTCTAGGAGGGAGGAAGACAGGACAGCATCGGGTCTTTCCGCATCTCTCTGCATTGTTTTGATGAGTCTCTGACCTATTTCTCTCTCTTGTAATGCAGTAAATATTTCTACTAACTTTTTAAGAATCTCATGCACGCCGGGCGGTGGTGGCACATGCCTTTAATCCCAACACTTGGGAGGCAGAGGCAGGTGGATTTCTGAGTTCGAGAGTTTGAGGCCAGCCTGGTCTACAGAGTGAGTTCCAGGACAGCCAGGGCTACACAGAGAAACCCTGTCTTGAGAAAACCAAACCAAAAAAAAAAAAAAAAGAATCTCATGCACATACACATTGTTTTGAACATCTTGACCCTCCACTAACTCCTTTCAGTTCTAAAATCTCCACCCCTTCCAAGTTTTGCTCTTCTTAAATCTTTAACTTTCTTTGTAATCCATATCCTACATAAGCTGTTCTCTGTTCCTGCCTCATCTCCCACACCTGGCACCAGGAGGCATCCTGGGTGTCTGGGCCCAAAGTCCATACGCCCTTGTGTCTTGAAATCAGTAAGTGAATTTAAAGGAAAAAAATCCAGAATGAGCTGAGATTGGATTGTGTTGTAACCTGTGCCACAAAATTCTAACCAGAACTACAGAGTGCCTGGGGCTGGGAAATAGCTTTGGTGAAGGACTGGCTTAGTGTGCTCCAAGCCCAGCATTGAGGGAGCTGGGTGGGGAGAAACCAAGGGAGGTTGGTGATTGTCTACCGCATGGAACTCCTGAAACCATATTCCTTCAGTAAATCATTTCATAAAATTGTGAGTTTCCATCCCCCTACGATTGCTCCATTAATTCAACAAAATGCTGCAAACAGCCAATTGCTAAAGGTAAAAGGTTCAATTCCTTATTCTCTCTCTTTTTTTCTCTTTCTTTTTTTTAATTAATTTTGTTAAAAAATTAATTGTGGAATATAAACTTGAGAAAACAGGTTTTGTTTGTTTTTTTAAGCTAGACATTACAGGTGTCCTAAAATCTTTTGTGTCTGTGACAAGAGTATATGTCATAAAACCATCCTGAGGTGATGATAAGATTTTATCTCTTCGGGGAGGCAGGAGCATGAAGGTAGACAGTGATGTCAACTTTGTATCAAGACAACAAGACAGCTCACATGATCAGGTAGGAATAGAAGTGTCTCAAACGGTATGGGGACAAGTCTGCCTGACCAAGTCAATTTTGGCATTACAATGTCCCTCTATTGAGGCTCCTAAATTAACAATGTAAACTGGAACCAAAAAGACAGGAAACAAAAGAAAGAAAACCAGAAAGATGTAAAAAAAAATGTTATAAACTCTCTCTGTTGAGAGTTATATAGAGAAAGGGGGACCACAGATCCCTGGGCTTTTCCTCCATAAAAGTTCTCAACAGTCAGTTAAGCTGGGTTTTTTTGGAGCTAATGTAGCTAAGCTTTGAGCAAAGGAGGCAAAGAAACTCGAAGCAGCTGGTGTAAAATGATCCAGTTTGGGCTTCTGAGTAAATGATACCTCCAGGTCTGCAGGACAGCCAGGATTCCAACGCCAGAACTTTGCTCCCAGCGAGGTGAAGCCCTACATTTTAGCTCGCCCTCAGGAAAAGCGCCTCAATTTCACAGGTGTTCACGGTAATGTGACCTGACCAAAAAGCTCTGTTTGCTGAGTTAAAACTCAGCTCTGCGGGCTCAGGCTCAGCAGACAAGCAAGGCAGGAAGCCTCCCACACTAGAAAGGGAAGATAAGAGTTATCAAAAACAGAGAGTGTTGTTTTTTTTTTTTAATTGAAGGGCATTTCAAAGCAAACTATAGACAGATACGGCATGTTTGTAAATCCTCTGTGCATGCATATAAACATGGACATACACACATCAAAACTCATTTCTTTCCTGAATAACAAAACCTACCAAGAACAAAGTGAAAGCAGTTGAAAAGAAAAGTACTTCCAATTCACAGAGCAGCCAAAGGATTATTTATTAGCCTCTAGACATCAAGAACTAAGAAAGGATGCAAGAGGTTCCATTGAAGGACCTCTGATGCCAAGAACACAAACAGCTAACCACCCAATCACTCCTAACATCTGTAGTGGTCATAGAAATGCAAATCAGAAATGTGATTTTTAACACCTTCACTGGCATGACAAAGATCCTTCACTTGGCCCAACTTCACTTAGGCCTTCTCCTGACTCACCAGCTGTCAATCAACTTGAATACAGACATTGCAGAAGCAGAGGTGTGTCTTATTTGGAACCCAAGAATTGCAATTCAGAGCCCACAGATTAGCCAGCTCAGAATGGACACCCTGAAGACACTCTGATTGGTTCTGATCCAGCTCTGCAAGAGAAGGAGAAGCTGAGAGCAAAGGCAGTTTCTTCAGCTGTGCAACAAGAAAAATGGCAGATGCAGACAGGAGGAGCCATCGAACCCAAAGCTGTGTGTCATTGGACCACACTCCCTCTAGGTGTAAGGTCACTTGGTAGTGGCTGTTTGCTGGGCTGCAACCTCCAATAAAAAGATGATAATGTGTTAGCAGGCCTGAGCCAGTTTAAAATTGAACGTTACTGTGTTGTTTTCTCTCGACAGAGGTCAAGTGTGTTCTCATCAGAGTTGGAGTCAAGAACCCTGCTAAGTTGTTTAGTAGGAACTTCCCACTCTTCTCCGTTAGCAGCTGATCAACTGCTAGGTTGGTTTAATCAGCCTTCCTTCTGTATCCCTCTTGCTGTGGTAGAAAGGCCCCCCACAGCCTCCTATGTTTGAATGCTTGGTCCCCAGTTGGTGGAACTGGTTGGGAAGAATTAGGAGGTGTGGCCTTGTTGGGAGAGGTACATCATGAGGCAGGGTGAGTGAAGGGTGCTTTAAGGCTTCGAAAACCTCTCATCATCCCCAACACATTCTTTGCCTCCTGCTGTGGTTCAAGATGTGAACTCTCAGTTCCTGTTCCAGCCACCTGTAGCCTGCTACATCCCTTTGACCATCATGAGCTCTAGTCCTTTGCAACTATGAGTCCCAAATAAACTTTCTTCTATAAGTTACCTTGATTATGGTGTCTTATCACAAAATAGAAAAGCAACAGTTGTAGTTAGAGTTGAACCTGGTAGGGTTTTTTTGTTGTTGTTTTTGGCTATTTGTTTGTTTGGATTTTTTGGTGTGAGTGTAGGGGGCACACAATGTTTCCTTCTTTGCTTCAAAATCCCATAGGAATGGTCCTGAGCAAAATCATCCCTATGGTTGCCCACATCTTATGGAATAATGTTTGCCACAACAGAAGCTTCAGATATTAATGATGTTCAGTACTGATAAGAAAACAGCCTTTCTTGAACTCTGCAAAGAGCATGAGTATAGAGACCTGGAGGTGTCCTATGGACTGGGAGTCTTCTCATGGAATTGGGGCCATATATGCAGAAAGATGTGTATGGCCAAGTCTCAGTGAATTCTGTTGTGATGATGGTTAGTTTCAACTGAGGGGAGATATTCCTAAGAGACTAATAAAACACTCATTTGGAAGCATCTGTAAGGGTCTTTCCAGTGACACATTGCACATGGGACAGTATCTGTGGGAAAAGATATTCTCTTAATATGACTGGTAGCATTCTACAGGGAGAGAAGGTTAGAGAGAACAAGGGGAGGGGAGGGAGTCAGCTAGCACAGATATGTTCCGACCTCTCTGCTTCTTGGATGCTGGGAAGTAAACAGATTCTCTCTGGAACATCCTGCAACAAGAACTTAGCCCTCACCACCACAGAGTAACATGGTGCCAGCCGACAATGGGTGGAACCCTCTGAAATCGTTAAGTTGATTCTCTCATTTATTAGTCACAGGGACATTAAAAGAACTAGCAATGCAACTGTCATACTAAAAGTTTAGGGAGCACTGAATACTTAACAAGGATGTGCTTATAGAAAGCATACAGTTAGACCATCAGACTATCTGCAACCTCTGAGAGTGAACAATCATCTATACTGTTGTCAAGGTATAGTCAAGAAGCTTCTGAATAGAAAGTAGAGTTTCAAAGATATATATATATATATGTATATGTATATGTATATGTATATGTATATGTATATGTATAT
>NW_021604767.1:1082495-1087396 GCF_004785775.1 Grammomys surdaster
TATATGTATATGTATATGTATATGTATATGTATATGTATATGTATATGTATATGTATATGTATACACACACACACACATATATATGCACAAATTTTGAGGGGGAAAAAAAGACATTTCTTCATATTTATGTGTCATGACAAGCCTGAGTTGGGTTAGCTAGGAGTGAGGTTAGTGAGTGCAAGAATTACACATTTTATCTAAGGCACATCTGTACTTGCTACTTTTTACTTTAAGAATCTTTCTAAAGGTAGAACAAACATAAGTGGCCTTTCTATTCAATTAGGAAAAGAAACATTGCTTGTTAGAAAAATATTTAAATGAGTTAGCTAATTTAACATGCTATCTTGAGTGCTTTTGATTAGTTTTCTAATTGCTGCCCAATAGTTAGCATAAGGAGGGTCACCCTACATACTGGAGGTGGATTCGATCTTATGCTGGTATGGAACCTGAGAGAAAAAGTCAAACTTGGCTTTTCATCAAAGAACATGGCATCTCTGCTTAGTTTCCTGTGTCATTCCAAGAAAGTAATGGCCTCAGGACCTTGTCACTTTTACCTCATTCATGCTTACTACTCAGAATCCAGGCATCTGCCCTTGACTGTGGGCACTCTCCTTTGTTCCTCCCTTTGCAGGAAAGTTCTCTCCTTGGCTATACCCAGTGCTCCCTGCTGGGGACTTCAGCTGTCCTTTCTCAGCAGGGCCTGGCTTCATCATTGGTAATATTGCAACCTCTTCATCTTCACTTCAATACTCTAGCCCCTTCTCAGAGCTCTTGAATTTATAATATAATACTCTTTATTGCTACTCTTCCCTGACAATGACAAAACTCTAACCAAACTTCTCTGAAACTAAGGAGTGGTTGTCCAGTGAATGCCCTCAAATCTTGAGCTGGGTCATTATAGGTGACCTTGTGCCAACTCCAATTCTTGTTGAGATGTATCTGATCAAATGAGACCAGAAGAATGGCATTTCACTGTCTAAACAGGTTCCTGAAGTAAGGTTATTATTATTATTAATTATTAATTATTATTAATTATTAATTATTGACCTTCACGCCAGAGCTTCTTCTGGGTTATTTCTAATCCCCAAAGCATAAAATCTGAATTTATGACTCATGATCCAAAGGCTGGTTCCATTCTACAAAGGGTGACTTCTATCACCCTTCCTAGCCTTACCCAGTTGTTCCATAGGGCACCTCTCTCTATTCCTGTTTGTATTCTCAAACCTCCAACTGGCCTCACTGTGTGAAGCAATACCTACTTTGCCATAAACAAATGTATTGTAACAGCTTTCTTATTCTACTCCCTTTCTACTCTCTGACCTTAACCGATGTGGTGGTTTAAATATGTTTGGCCCACAGGGAATGCTACTGTTAGGAGGTGTGGCCTGGTTAGAGGAAGTGTGTCACTGTTGGAGTGGGCTTTGAAGGTCTCCTCCTATGCTCAGGGTCCACCCATTGTGGAAGAGAGCTTCCTCCTAGCTGCCAGAGGATGCCAGTCTCTCCTGGTTTCCTTCTGATCAAGATGTAGAACTCTCAGTTACTCCAGCAGAAGGTATGGCCCAGATGAAGGGTGTGTACCAATACGCCTGGACCTAAGCTGTTCTTTACTTGGAACATGGTCTGTCCCAGGCTGACCTTGAACTCAGAGATCTGCTGGCCTCTGTCCCCTGGGATTAAAAGAATATACCACCATGCCTAGGTCTAAGCTTTTCATTATAGATTTTAATCAAGTGGAAAACCTAGAATGGCCATCACAATAGTCATCTGGTTTTCCTCAGGGACATCTTTGCCTCCAAGAAGCCAAGAACTCCTCGATTTCCCAGCCCTTGGACATGAGACAGTAAAGGTTTTTCATGTGCCTGCAGCTTTCCCATTCAAGAACTGTCTCATTCAAGAACTGTCTTCTGTATAACCACATTAATACATCACTTCCTGTGTTTCACATCTCAGTGTATATTGAGACAAGAGAGCTGGGTTATGGTCTTTTAGAACTGCAATCCAAGATCCCCAGTGAGTCTTGCTGCTAGTTTGAAGACCGGTCAATTTAAGAGTTTTGATAGTAACATGTGTATACAAAGGCAGAGAAATCCAGGATGGACAGATGAATGGATAATACAGATAGTGTTATGAAATAAATGTCTGCAGCCATTTACAATCTGAATCTTGGGACTCTGCTCTCTAATGTAATGGCATCAGGAGGTGGGGTATTTGAGAGGGAACTGGGATTAGAGGAAGTGAGGAGTGTGGTACACTGATGAACGGGATTAACATCTATAAAGGAAATCTTACTTACTCTCTCTACCATGTGACAACACAGTAAGAAGGCAGCCATCCATGAATCAAGAAACAGCCCCTTACACAACAACATTTGCAAAGCCTTATGATATGATACCATTGTCTTCATTTTGGAGTAGTGTCCATGAGCTGTTTCTATGACTGGTGACAGATATGCACTCAGATACACAAGAGCAAAAAGTGTGCACTTTGAAGTCAGAAGGATGTGGGTTTGGGTCCAGGATTTCCCTGACACCCAAGGGACATGGGTGTCCTGATTCAATTTTTGTTTGTTTGTTTTGCTTGCTTACTCAAGACTGCATCAGACACAGCCTGCTGCCTTCTGACTCTCCTTCAGCACACTCTTGGATCTGGTAACAGCAGAGCATTCACATGAGCCTGCAGAGTCCCTGTGTCTGGGATTTCATCTCCACTGGCCTCAGGTGATACAAAGAGTCATTACTTCCTCTTCACAAACTGTCTCCTGTGACTGGGACCCAGTGAGCCTTGTGCAATAGGCCCCTTCCCTGGAAGCTCTAGTGAGTTCATCAGCAGCTCTTGAAAAAGCAAATACAAGCATCTACTTGATTATATTTTCACTTTAGAATATTTGAGAATCAAGTTTTTACCTGTTTCTATATACATATGATAAACACTTTGGGCTAGTTGTTGGCAGATAGCTTGATATCAAAGAACTAGCGTCCAAGTTACACCCAATCTGCTGGGATAATGATCTTGTACTTCCTGGCCTTCAAATCTGTGAGAAGTAAATCTGTGTTGTCTATGTAAATAGTCTATGGTATTTATATTATAGCAGTTCATACACACTTAGATAGATAGATAGATAGATAGATAGATAGATAGATAGATAGATCTCCAGAAATGCAAGGCAACAGGGAAAAAGAGTATCTTCCATTTTAACTCCTTCCTTCAGGCCCTAAACTACTCCCCCCCCCACACACACACACATGAGATTGGACTTGCTCTCCCACTGAGTGTCTGGGGGATTAGCTGTCCAAATAACATTCATTACCATGAGAGCATCCTGCAAATGCATAGGAAGGTATTCCCACCATATGGTCATGACTCTTGCCTTTGCCTTAACTCTTCCTTGATGGTGGTAATCTTGGACTTGCAAAATGAGCTCTAAAGAGCTACACTGAATTTTAGCCTCTGTAAGGGAACAAAAACAACCATCATGGGGCTAGGGAGACAGTTCAGTTGGTACTTGCAACTGTGTCTGGCTTACAAGCATAGGACCTGAGTTCTATATTCAGAACTCACATTAAAAAACATAACAAAACTGTGTGTTAGTTAGGATTTTGTTGCTCTGAGGAGACACCATAACAACAGACACTCTTAGAAAGGAAAACAATTATTTGGGGCTGACTTACAGTTCAGAGGTTTAGTTTATTATCGTCATGGTGTAAAGCATGGTAGCATGGTGGCAGATGTGATACTGGAGAAGGAGCTGAGAGTTCTACATCCAGATTAACAGACAGCAGAAAGTGAATTGAGCCACTAGGCCTGGTCTAAGCTTCTGAGGCCTCAAAGCCCACCCCCTCATGATGTACTTCCTCCAAAAACCACATCTACTCCAACAAAGCCATACCTCCTAATAGTGCCAATTTGTATGGACCTATGGGGGCTACGTTTATTCAAACTATCACATTGGGTGTGGTGGCATGCCATTGTAATCTCAGCATTAAGGCAGCAGAGATGGATGGATCTCTGAGGCTCATTGCCCAGCCAGTCTGGCTTAATGGAAGAGGTCCAGGCCAAGAAGAGGCTGTCTCAAAATTAAGATGGAAGGGGTCATTGAGATGGCTCAGAAGGTAAAAGCACTTGCTGCCAAAGCTAATGTCCTGAGTTCATTTCCAAAGACCCACATTGTTGAAGAAGAGAATCAATCCCTCAGAGCTGTCCTGTGACCTCTACACATGTACCATGACCTCTACATACACACACACACACACACACACACACACTCAATATTTATATTTAAAGAAACTTAAAACAATATTTAAAAATAATAAGGTAGATGACCTAGAGAAACAATGCTCAAGACTGATCTCTGACATTCAGATGTACATACACACGTGTATACATGCACACATACACATTAAAAAGGACAGACACACACACACACACACGGGGGGGGTCACAATTAAACATAAATTTTCTTAGGCAAAGGACCATGCTGGGAAATATTGGAAGTCAAAGTCTGTTGGGCCCAGTAATATTATAATTGGAATAAGCAAGCGCTCCTCTGATATACCAACTGTGAAAGAAAGAATTCATTTATCAAATTCAGATGAATTCTCTGTCATCTCACCATGCCTTTCTGTCAGCCAAGGCTTCTGGAGTAGAAATTTAGAATACATAGTGTCTGGTAGGTTGAGGAAGAAGAGCTTACAATACCTTAATTATTGATGTTTAGGCTGCTTCCAGAGAAGTTACACACTTAAAGAAGACAAGTCAACAGTTTAGGTAGGTAAAAATACATGTGAACACTGAAGAAAAACAGAGACAGTCACTTGACTCATAACCATAAATTACATATCACATATGTGTGTGTGTATGAGTGTGTGTGTGTGTGTGTGTGAGAGAGAGAGAGAGAGAGAGA
>NW_021604767.1:1087496-1102799 GCF_004785775.1 Grammomys surdaster
AGAGAGAGAGAGAGAGAGAGAGAGAGAGAGAGAGAGAGAGAGACACACACACACACACACACACAGGCACGCACACTTATACTTCAGATATAAGAGCTGCTGATCCAAAGCAAAGTCCTACCTGTGCCTTTGACATTCTTGAACCACAGTTCAGAGACCTAAAGGGACACATTGATCTCAAAAATAAGATAGACAGAGTCATTGAGATGACCTTTCTCATAAGACAAAGTTTTCATAAGTCTTAGAGTCTTCCTGTTAGGAGACTTCCTGTTAGGAAGTTATTTTTCATTCGTTTTTTTTCCCCCAAGACTTCACAGAAGCACCGAAAAACTTGCAAGGTAAGGTTCATAAATGTCGAGGGTTAGCTAGTTGGTCACAAAGTAAGTTAAGACACTTTCCTAAGGCAAGTCAGTAGAGCCTACTGCTTCGTGCAGATTTCAGCTACTGTGATCAAAGGCGATGACTCACACACTGAAGCTGCCTCCCTGTCTTCTGCTGTTTTCTTCTCTCCTGAGTTTCGCTATATCTGAAAGTGCTCTTGAACTTTGAGGTGCACTATGGTCCTTACATACAAGTTGTACTCATAACTCTAAGCCTGAGTAGTTTTCAATTAAAAAGGTGAATCTAATTATTGCTTCCTGAAGAGTACTGACTTGAGATATCGCTAACACTTGATGTGTTAGATATGCCTTAGAGCGGACAGCAAGTTGGCTAAGGACTTGAAAGATTTTTTTTTTAGCAGATGAGTTTCTGATTGGTGTGTGTGTGTGTGTGTGAGAGAGAGAGAGAGAGAGAGGGAGAGGGAGAGGGAGAGGGAGAGGGAGGGAGAGGGAGAGGGAGAGGGAGAACATCGATATGCATGTGTAGGTGAGTGTATTCATGTGTGGGTGGGTGTGCATGTATGAGAGAGAGCATCAGTGTGTGTATGTATGTATTCATGTGTGCATGTGTGTTTTTCTGTGTGTGGATGTGAGTGCATATGTACTGGGGTACACATGTGGAGATCAGAGAACCAGCTCAGGTGCTGGTGCTCTCCTCCTGTGCTTATAAGAGTTTTGTTGAATTCCACTGCATATGCCAGGCTAGCTGACCTGCACACTTGTGGGCATTCCCCTGTTTCCACCTCTCATCACAGTTAGACATGAGATTACACTGGTTCTTATTATGTGTCCAGCTTTTATGCTGATTCCAGGATTTAGGCCCGGGTCTTCACACTGAGCCGCGAAATTGGTCCAAAAGAGTTGTTCATCCTGATGCTCTTGCTCACAATGGTATATTTGAGTTTTCAAATATGTAGTTTTCTCCTTTTTGATGGTAAGGGGGTGCAGGGGTTCCCTGAGCTCTTTCTATGAGGGAATGACAGATACTCCAGCATACATGAGACAAAGGGTGTGCACTTTGAAGTCAGGAGGATGTGGGTTTGGGTCCAGGATTTCCCTGACACCCAAGGGATGTGAGTGCCCTCCTCCACCTTTTAAAAACCAGATTCCTTATCTCAAAAGGGGTTGCTGTGAAGATGAAGCCTGACAGTGTGCAGCCAGCTCAAGACTGGATCAGACACAGCCTGCTGCCTTCTGACTCTCCTTCAGCACACTCTTGGATCTGGTAACAGCAGAGCATTCACATGAGCCTGCAGAGTCCCTGTGTCTGGGATTTCATCTCCACTGCCCTCAGGTTGTACAAAGAGTCATTACTTCCTCTTCACAAACTGTCTCCTGTGACTGGGACCCAGTGAGCCTTGTGCAATAGGCCCTTCCCTGGAAGCTCTAGTGAGTTCATCAGCGGCTCTTGAAAAAGCAAATTAAATCCTCTGCTTGTTTTTTTTTTTTTTTCACTTTAGAACATTTGGGAATCAAAACTTTAACTTCTTTATGACTGTCTGTCTGTCTCTCTGTCTCTCTGTCTCTCTGTCTCTGTGTGTGTGTGTGTGTATGTGTGTGTGTGCACGCGCACTTTAAGCTACTTTTTGCCAGATGTTTGATATTAAAAGATCTGACCTCATTCAGCTCTTTATCAGTTCCTTAAGTATTTAGCAGGCACTTGAATGTACTATATGTACCAGGCCCTATGCTAAGCACGAATAACGCAAAAATAAAGAAAGCTGACTTCTGGTTGTGATGCTCTCATAGTGTACAAAGGGTGAGAGACCCATGTTAATGTACCTTAACAAACCTTTCGATAGAAGTATGCTAAATGACACACTTTACCCAGAGCCTTAAAGTTCAAGATCTCTTTTCTCACATTTCACCCCCACAGTCATTTAGTAAGCAAGGTGTTACTCTTACTAATCATTTCCAGGTCAGCTATAAGGAAGTCAAATACATGGAGGGAAGGAACGTGGCCAAGATCGTAGAGACGACAACCACACCATGATCTTACGTTTGTCTCCTCTGCCTGTGTTCTTTCACTGTCTTCAGGGCCTCTAGTTGAACATGTGGAGACACATTCAGAATATATTTCCATCAGACTCACAAATACCCCTAGCAATGTGTTCCTGTGACCAGTCGTACACAGCCACATCAGAGTCTGCCCTCGGCCTCCCTGCCACATCCTTCTCTTTCTTCTTTCATCAAGCAAAGGCAAGCAGCCTCCAGTCATCTCTGGTCATGCCAGTTGTTTTGGGCTTTAACATACTGATTCTTTTCCAAACACTCTTTTTCTCCATGTGTCTATTTCCATGTTTGAGTTCCACTTTCTGCAGAGGCAGGCAGGAGTGGGAGGTGGGGTGGGGTGGGGTAGGGAAATCAAGAATGCAGTTCTACAGTCTCTGGGAAGTCCTTCCTGGGGACCTGTCCTGGGCTATTTTGACAGCTGCCATGGAGCCTGATCATAGCTTGTACTTTCTTATTGTGCCATGTTTAACTTACTGTTTGCCCTCTGTCCCCCACTCGATCACCGGTCCCTTAGGGGTGTCTTTGTTGCCTCTGTCTATGGCCCACTAGCTTTGACCTAACTGAATGAATTACATGAAACATCAAGGTATGGGCCCATGCCCAAAGCGCCTCTTGCAGCACATAGGGCCCAGAATAAATGCCCAGCTTCACACCAGTCTCCGAGCCACAATAGAGGAGTGCTGAGCTAGACTCTAGCAGCTAGTTTATAAGTGACTATATTATCACAAGTTAATATACTGCCCATACTGCATGATACATCTTTGATCCATGGAGAAACACTGTCTCTGGCTGTCATGCCCTTTCTGAAGCTAGAGGGCCAAAGACAGAGGCAGCAGAGACATCCCTAAGGGACCCGTGATCAAGCTTTTGTGCTTTTAGCCTTGCATCTAAGAGTGTAGAATCATATTTGCTTGCTTCCGTATGCCCTGGGTCTAGAATCGTGCCTAGCGCATAGTGGCATCAAGAAATACTACTTCAACAAAAGAACGAATGAATGGGTGGACAACATTGATGTTCAGTTCCAGTTAAATGGACCCATTGCCACAGTGGATCCTAGACCCTCTGAAACCAGCTGAAACCAGCTGAAACCAGCTTGGAATTGTATGGGCTCACAAGGGAAGCCAATCCACAGGCTTCCCTATGACCTATTATTTACAGCCTGCTGTAAGAGGACGCTTCACACAGTAGGTTCTTTCTTAAGAATTTAAACAAAGAATCCTTCCCCAGGCAACCACAGACTCAAGAGCTCACAAAAGGAAGGGTCTGGGTGTCCCAGGGGTGGGTCTTGTGCCTGTGCTGGGTGTTATAACTGACTGAGGGAACTCACGAGAGGGCGGGGAAAGGCCTCAAACTAGAGAGGAAGAAAGCCTGCCATCAGTGAGTCAAGCAGAAGCTGTGGCCGATGAGGTCAGGTCAGCCTTAAGAAAGTGACAGAGAAGAGGAACCAGTTGCCTATATTCTTGACAACTTTCTTGTTTTGGACTCAGGCCAGGTATATTCACAGATGAAGCATGTCTTTAAAACATGCCAAGATAGAAGGCACACCTTCTGTCTGGACAATAGTTTTCTGGCCTAGCTGCAAAGATAAAGGCATTTAAAGGTGGGGATGGGATAGGCACACCTGTCTACACCAGGTGCCCAGACTGACAAGAACACAACCAGAGCTGGTTTAGAATGTTCTGGTACCTGTTGCACTTGACCTCCTTTTACGCTGTCCAGATTGGCATGTTTGACATCCAGATAGCTTTGCTGTTGTATGACCAGACAAAAACTGAAAGTAAGCTTCAGACCAGATGGCCACTGCTTGGTAAAAACTAACAAGCACAAACCCCTCCACTCTCAATTACCCAAATGTAAAGTTAGCAGATGCCCGTGGTTGCTGACCGAAGGCATCGCCAGCCCAGAGACCATCATCTTGCATTGGATGAGATTGAGTCATGGGTCCAAAAACAGTGTCTGTCCCTCTCACAGCTGAACCAACACTTGCTGGATGCTAACAACAGGAGTACAACCTGCACAGTATCCTGGCAGCCTCTGCTTACTGAACAGTCCTGGGAGAAAAGCACACGGAGAAGCAGCCACTCCAGTAAATCTCTGAGTAAGGAACGAGACCAGCAAGACTATTGTAAAAGTTAAGAGAAACCTTGAGTGTATACGATGAGAACTTCATTTCAAGATTCCACTTTTGACCATTGTTCTTATTTACAAGAACATTAGATTTTAGAAATCCAGAGCTTTGGTTAACTCCAGAGACCTGTACGTTTAAAAAAAAAAAAGACAAAAAACTCAATCTGGGCTCTTATGATTCAAAAGCAAGCCTAGCTTGATTTTCAAAGTCTATTTATTCAAAATTATTTGGGCCTTTGCCCATTTTGTATAGATTTTAAATTAAGAAGCAATAGTTTTTGCTGACAAGCTGCATGCATTTTTATGTAGAAAAATTAGCTCACAAATCCAAAAGTAAATAAAATCCCTTAAACTATGAGATATTTTCATTTAGAAAATTTGGCAAAAACCCAGGACAACCATGGAAGCAAGGGCTCTCTGGATGTCTCCATACACTGCTGGCCCTGAGAAGGCCTCTAAGAATGATTGGCAGTGATGGCTCAAAATGCAGCAGTTAGCAATTTGGGGGCTGAATTTCAAGGACGGAAAGCTAGGGAAGGAGACGGGATGATAGTTGAAGACATGAGAGTGTGGTCCTTTGTCTTGGAGTGGTTATTGTCATAACCCAAGAAGGAAATCTTTCTTTGCATTTCTTCTCTCCTCTATGGCTTTGCCAAAGATGATTTCCCTTCTTGATTGATGTTCATCCAACATAGAGGGCTAACACCAGGGAAATAACTCATTACTTTAAGTGATCCCACAGGAAGAACTCTTTGACAAATAGTGGAATCAAGACTGGAAGCAAGGAAAGATACTTGGGAGGGTGTGGCAGCAGGGGAGAGAGGGGAGCAGGCACGTATGCTTCCAGCTTCTCTTGCCCTAGGCCAACTCTGGTTACAGTGTTCCAATATTGCATGGCAAAAGGAATGGCAGGTTTCCAGTTTGGCTAAGCCTTACGGTTACCTGATGCCCAGGCTGTACCTGATGCCAATCAAGAGCAGAATCCCTGAGATGGACCCATCCAGAAACTGTTTGCTTGTTGTTCTCAATTTCCCCAAGTGATTCTATGTATCGCTAAGACTGAAACTTGGTGTCTGAAAGAAAGACTTCTTAGAGTATAAACTTGAAAGAAAGAAAGGAGCCTGGGAAATCTTTCAATCTTTCGGCATGCAGATTCAGATCAAGTAGGTGTGACCGGGAGAGAGGGAGATTAAAAGAAGCCGGTACTGCTGGTCCAGAGACTGATTCTGGAAATCATAGGACCCAGCTGTAGATACTGCCTCTGCCCAGAGTTTCTCATAAGGGTCAGGAAGTTGGGTCTGCTTCAGCATCAGGCCAAAGACTGTTGTCATAAAGAGATTAACCGTTTTATTGTGCTCCTAAGACAACTTGGACATGCCAGCCTGCTTTGAGGCTCTGGCTGTCATGGGAAAAGCATTAGGAAGGGATTCATTGGTTGTCTTCCTGATTCAGAGAAAGGTGAGTTCATGCTTATATCCAGCCTGCTTTTAGAGACCCAAAGCTTAGTTCTGAAAGTGAGATACAGGAAGTTCACTGGAAGAAGTTCACTGTCCTACCTGAGCACCAACATTCTGTGATGCAGGGGACAAGGGACTCGAAAGCTGCCACTTCCTATTATCCATTACATCAACACAGGGAAACTAGATTCCCTGGAGAGAAATAGCTGCTCCTGTCACTGTGGGATGGTACATGCGCACACATGCACACTTGAAGGGCTCTCCCTGCTATCGCCAGCATGCAGCTTCAATTCCCATCCTTAAAAGCGAAAACGTGAGACAGTCATGCTTGTTTATCTACTGTCACCAGCTAATCTAATATTCACTTGTCTCTTTGGGTCATCGGAATGATTAATCTTTTAATCTTTCAAAAAGTCAATCAAAATCACCTACAGCTCCAATTCTGTTTGGCCCCAAAGCAGAAGGCAAACCGCTTTTCCACCCAACACTTGTCACAAAGTAACTCCTTGCAGTGGACATCTCACAACTTGAAGTTGGTGATCTCCAAAACCAGATCAGACACACCACTGATGCTTCCTAAACACATTGGGTAACAAAGACCATACAGTAACAGAATTAGGTGGCTGAAGTAGAGATAGGAGCACTGAAATGTGCTTTTTTCAAGCAAGAACTTGGCTTTGGTTAAATGAGGTTGCGTTCAAGATCATAGAAGGGTTTGGGAAGGAGGCTTAGTGGGTAAAGGCACTGGACACCAAGCCTGCGGCAGGATTTGGATTTGATCATCAAGGCCCCTGACTTCTTCATGCACTCTGAGGTGTGCCTGCATGTGCGCATGCACAAATAAAGAAACGGAGAAAAATCATCAAGGAAAGCATGACCCCAGACTCCAGAGCGTGGGAAAAGGCGCAGCAGGGGAACGTGGGGGTGTGCACGTCGCATCAGCAAGCATTTTTCCTGAAACTGATCATTCTCACATCCCCCATCCTTGTCTAATTCCCACGCAACCCTCACAGATTGAACATTTAAAAACACAAAACAAACAAAAAAAAACTGCCCTTGAAAACTGTTGAACTAAAAGACCAAAGTTCTCCAGTTCTTAGGATATCTTAAATAATGACAATAATATCATCGCTAGATATGCCATACCATCGTTTCACATTGACCACTGAGATATGAAAGACAAAGATCAGCGATTAGTCCTCCATCCCACAGCGCAGCCTGGGCAGCATCGGGCCTCCATGAAGTTCCTAGTTTTTGCCTGAACTTAGAGGACACAGGGCAGAGGCTTGTCTCTACAGCAGCAATACTGGCTCCAGGCTTTCCAAAGAACAGTACAGCAGATACACACAGAGCCAGGCCAAGTTCTCATTAACACCTCTATGGGTTTTTCACAGTCAGGGAAACTGGAATCCCCTATCCGGTTACCAGCAACCCCTGCCAAGAAATCTCTATTTCAGAAGCAGAGGTGAGTAGGATTACCTTCCAAGCCCTGTGCTAACCTCTCAAGTGAGAGGACCACACCCTTCATAGGGACCACAGTGTGTTGAAGACCGATTAGCCCAAGAACCAAATTAGCCCAAGAACCAAAGCCAACACCAGTGCCGCCTGGCGCTGCACAACCAAGCGGGAGTCCTGGGGAACCCGCGGAAATCGCGCCGCGCTGCACCGGCGCAGAAGAGAGGAGCACCCACTTGGGCGCACCCACCGGTCGCCAGCTGCTCAACCGAGGGACACCAAGCCTCTGCAGCTCAGCAGGAGGAGGCGATGTGGGGACGACGGCTTTCGCCCTTGCTCTCGCCCCTCACCCCCCATGGCTGCCCCGGGACATCCAGGGAAGATAGCCACACCGCGACCCTCACCTGCCCGTGGCTAGCCCTCCCTGGGCCACCCCGGACCATCAAGAGCCACCCTTACCTGAGCCGGAGATGTGAACTCTGAGCGGGCGGCCCCGGCTCGAGGCCGACGACAGGTCGCTCTGGGAGCGGCCACGGGGACTTGGATCCCCGGGAAGCCAGCGCAGGGCAGGCAGAGGTGGCCCGGGAGCCTCGGGCTCGGGGTCCAGAACCTCTGCCGCGACCACCTCCTGGCCTGCTGGCTGGTCCGGGGACATCACAGGGCTCTTGCCGGCTTCCGCCATCCGCTCTAGGCGCCAGGAGGGAGCGAGCTTAGTCAGGGTGGAGCCGGCCCAAAGGGCTGCGCTGTCCGCTGCGGCCCCTCGTGGAGCCCCCGGCCGGCTGGCAGGGCGGGGAGGCGGCCGCAAGCAGCGGGGCGCAGCGCGGGAGGAGGAAGAGCACAGAAAAGTTTGCACAGGAAGGAGCCGCCTACAGCCAGCTCTCGCTCCCGCCAGCGACAGCCACCGGGCTCCGAGCTTGCCACCCTCGGTGCCCTAGAACCTGCCCCGACTGCTCCGCCCCCAGGCGCAGCCCCTCTACTGTAAAGACAGGGGTCTGTCGTCTCTGGCTCGGAGCGGCTCACCCAGAGGGTCTCAGAGAAGTGGGGCTTTAGCTGCAGAGCTGAGATGCAAGGTCAGAATTAACAGTCTCATTTGCACTTGGTCAGGGAGGGGTGGGAACACGCGTGCACACACCTGGCTGGCTTGTAATATAATAGGAAAAGGACCCGATGACTGTCATATGTAGTTTACAGGTACAAAACACTGAAGCCAAAGGGCACTGGGTGTGCGGGAGGATTCCTGGCAGGTCTGGAGTCGCTTGTGAAGTCTGGCCCTTTGATCCTCCCTGGTCTACCACCTCTTGCCCTTGTCAAAAGCTCTTCTCTGTCTCTCAGATACACACACACACACACACACACACACTCACACACACACCGCCATTCTTGGGCTTCCGTCTGTGCTGGGTCAGACTCAAAGGTCGTGGTTTTTAAAAAAGATCAGTGTCACAGCTGTGATGTGTGAGTGTATGCCTTTCAAAGGAAGAGCAGCCGGGATGCCTTGCAAAGGAAGAGCACCTGGGATGCCTGGCAAAGGGGGCGTTAAATTTTGCTACTTGAAATCTCAGCTTTATCAGTTACACAGTTAGGTCCCCCCAAGTAGCGGCTGGCCCAGAAGTGAAAAGCTGTAAAGGAAAGCTAAGTAGCTGACCATCATTGCAAGTTTCTGACAGTGGAGGCGCGTTGCTGGGCTTCACAAAGGCACCATAGACAGCGGCAGGAAGAGAAGGAGACAAGAAAGGGGAAGGGAGGACACAGTCAGCCATTACAACGCCACGCCCCTCCATACCTCAGGTGCGATTCGTATTGAATATGTCATTTAACAAGAAAATAAGCCCAAGCATAAGGTAAAAGAGAAACAAGAACCAAGAGAGGAAAGCTAGACAAACACAGGCACTGAAAAGGCCTAACAACTAGGTCATGGTATTCACAGCGCAAGCTGCAAAAGGCTTTTTTCTCACAGCGACTCTTTGTGTATGGGGGTGGGGTGCAGTGGAGTAGATATTTTCACAGTCAGCAGAAATCATCTGGACTTCTTTTAACTATTTCCTGCTAACAATTTGCGAATCGGCACTACTCCAGAACCCTCTAGAACCACGTGGGACTGTTAGGTAGGTAAAGGAGCTTGCTACAGAGAGCTCGAGGGTCCATTCCTGCTCCATTCCTGTGACCTACAAATCGGAAGAAGAGAACTGATTCCCCCAAGTTGTCCTGCACATGCACATATTATTCTCTCTCTCTCTCTCTCTCTCTCTCTCTCTCTCTCTCTCTCTCTCTCACACACACACACACACACACACACTAAATTATGTAAAACAAATGATGGTACTTTGAACGTACTCCACTTTCTTGGTTTCTTGTGTGGTTTAAGAGAGGAAAGCTCTGTGGTTTCAGAGAGGGCAGTGACAGGGTAGTAGAGGCACTTAGAGGTTATACTTAGCCCAAATAATCACCCTTGGATTGTTTTGGATCATAATTAGATTAGTCCATGAAAGTATAACACTGAAACCTTACATTACAATAGAGCGTGTCACCACGTTTGTCAGTTTGTCATCCTGTGTGTCCTGCACCTGCTGTTGTGAATGTCCATATTCTAACTGTGTCCTCTGGTGTTCTCTCCCCAGCTTGGAAGCCAATCTTTGTTCTGAAACACGCGTCCCAGTTGACCACCCAGGAGACATACCATATCTCTATTCCGTTGCTTGCTTCATGAGTGTACATATATACATCCTTCAGGTTCTGCCTCTCTCCATCCTTTGGTTGATCTTCTGTGTCAGCTGTTGTGAAGATAAATGGCTAATCAAACACTTTAGAACCCAAGAAGTCTTCCCTGGCATCTTTACATTAGTCACCTGTTTAGCAATTCAGCACTTCAAATATTATTTGACAAATGTTTCCAAGTGCCTTTTATAGACCAGGCACTGTGCTAGTATCTCTCCCTCTGTACTCTTCCCTCAGTTAATGCCCTTCATTCCCACACCATTTCCACACTTCCAATCCCATGTCCTTTTGTTCTCTGTTTTCTCTGCTTTCCCTTGTAGCTGCAGTGTGAGTTCTGACTCCACTACTTCATAGAGTGGTGGTAGCCATCAATTCAGAGAACCAAGATGCCCATGCCTAGGAACTTCCTGCCGTTGCTTGATCTGACTTGTAAGCACTTGAACATTGGCTTCTTTCTCTCTGGTTTCTAGAACACTCATCTCCCCTGGTGTGACTCTAGTCCTGTCTCCTTCCCATCCTCTTGCTTACATCACTTTGAGGTGCCTGGAGTTACAGCATCGGTTCTTCTAATCTTTGCCTTTGATAGACTTTGCCTGGGAAATCTTACCCATGGCTTTAAGCTGTGCAGAGATGAGTCCCCAAAGGCCACCTCCATCCCAGTCTTAGCTCAGGATCCCAACATTTAGTGATCTGTTGGCCCTTTCGTCTTTGTCCTCCCTTCCTTCTTTCCTTCCTTCCTTCCTTCCTTCCTTCCTTCCTTCCTTCCTTCCTTTTCTTCCTTCCTTTCTTGCATGAGGGCTGTAGGTAGTGTTCATATGTATATTTACAAATGGGAACACACATATACAGATGCGCATGTCAATGAGTGTAAGCACCTGTACAGGCCAGAGGTTAATGCTGAGAACCATGCTAGGTCACTCTTCTGGCTCGTTTAATGATTCAGTATCTCTCAGTCACCCAGAGTAGTCTGATATGGCTGGTCTCTAGCCAGCCTGCTCTGGGCAATCCCTGTCTCTACTTTCAGAGGCCAGAATTTTGAACAAGCTGCTATACTCACCCAGCATTTACATGAGTTTAGGGGATCCACACTGCAGTCCTCAAACTCATATTGCAGGAGATTTAACATCTTAATCATCTCCCAACCACTTCTCTTGAGACAGAGTCTCACGTACCCTAATCTGACCTTTAACTTACTGTGTAACCAAGGATGACCTTGAACTTCTGATCCTCCGACCTTCACCACCTGGGAGCTGGGCTTACAATTGTGAGCCACCAAAGCTTCTCTATGTGGCACTGGGAATCAAACCAGGACTCTCTGTGTGCTTGGTGAGCATTCGACCAACTGAGCTACACCCTCAGCTCCAAGCCTCCACTCTTGGTGTTTCCTCCACACTTCGAGGTCAATACTACACCAAAAGCTGAACTTTCTCTCTACTGCACAACAATCTAGCTTAGCCCATTCTTGACATTAGAACTCTCCAGACTCACTTCCCTCCTGTGACTCACGCACCACCACCACCCCCTCTTAATTGTAATCTTCATCTTTTATTTTTCTCTCATGGATTTCTCTGCCTCTACAGGCACTTTCCTCTACTCCGCCCTCATCACAGACATTGAATAACCTTGTAACAGAGCTCATGGGACCTTGCTGGTCATCAGTGTAAAATCTTTCAGAAAGGCCTTGAGTATAGTTGAGGGATGCAGTACTCGAGAGGTCTTAGCATCAAGACCCAGTGTGAAGCAAAATAAATAAATGCATTGAAAACAAATATCCATAGAGGTGACTTTTTCTTTTCTTTTGGCCATGCTAGACAAGTGTTCTCGAATCCTGCCCTAAATTCTGTCCTTGAAACAACTATGCTAAGGAGCAGAGTATGCACAATCACTGCAGAGACAAAGTTTAGGACAACATTTAGACTCCACTATAGTTTCTGAATAAGACATGTTTTGCTTTGCTTTCTTCTGTTTTCCACTGTTATACCTTCATACCCCTATTCCTTTGCCCTCAGGTGTCACTTCTTAATTTTGCCTAACTGGCCATAACTATCCTCCAACCCTCAGGACATGTGTCCCCATGTGAACAGCTTTGCTGATTCTCCCTAGCCTTCTGGTCATCCTCCATGCCTCCTCATTCCCATCACAGTTCCACAAACCCATGCGTATTTCTCTCAGTATCCCTTTCACTTGGGATTTCACTTTAACAAGGGCACAAATCTTGCTTCCCAGCTGCCTCTGAGCCTTGCAGCTCCAAAAGGGCTGATTTCTGCCTTTGTTTCCCCAGTGACTCTCTGGTCTCAATGAATCTAGCAGTGGGATGTATTGGGGATTTAGACATTAACAAGTAAGTACCAATAAATCCATGGTAACTGGCAACACTGAACTGTAGATGAATGATGCCATCTATACCAGGAGGAGTTGCCTAGACTGTTGGAGGAGACTGCTTAGAGGATGTTCCTCAGGACAGGGACCGGTAGTTACACAGATAATTGAGGAACTGGGCTTCTTGGATAGTGTCATGCCACAAAAGAAGTGAAAATACAACACCATCTGTCTTAGGGTTTTATTGCTGTGGACAGACACCATGACCAAGATAACTCTTATAAGGGCAGTTAATTGGGGCTGGCTTACAGTTTCAGAAGTTCAGTCTATTATCATTATGGCAGGAAGCATGGCAGCATCCAGGCAGGCATGGATCTGGAGAAGTAGCTGGAAGTTCTACATCTTGATCAAAAGGCAGGCAGAAAGAGATTATCTTCAGCAGGCAGCCAATAGGGGACTCCCTTCCATACTGAGTGAAGCTTGAGCATAGGACCTCAAAGTCTGCCTCAACAGTAGCACATTTCCTCCAACAAGGCCATACCTTCTACTAGTGTCACTCCCTGTGGGCCAAGCATATTCAAACTCAAGTCTGTGGGGGCCAAATTTATTCCAAGCACCACACCATCCCATAGAGAAGACTAAGGCTCTTTTGGTCTAAGACATGATAGCTCTATGAAAATATGTGGAAGGTGAGGCTGGGTTTTGCAACATTTTCCCATATGGTATTTGCTTGCAAACCTGAAGCTTGGTCCTCATTTCTTTCCTTCCTTCCCTTTTATTCTTCTCTCTATAAAAACAAACCCATAGAGCCAGGAGTGGTGGCACATATCTTAACTGTAGCACTCAGGAGACTGAGAAAGTAAGATTTCCAAAGATCCAGTCTAGCCTAGGTTGATACACTCTCTCAAAAACAAACAAACTAGAATATAGATAAATTTGTAGAAGCAGAGTAGGATGGCAGTTATCAAAGTCTGGAGGACGGGGTGGGCTCAGGGGACGACAAGGGACAGTAGAGAGGAGGAGAAGGCAGGTAGATATGCCTGGAGCTTTGAAGAAGAATGAGTGGTCCACCATGACAAAAAGGTGTAAAGCATAGGTTCTCAACGTGTGGGTCCAGACCCCCTTGAAGTCACATGACCTTTGTACAGGGTCGCCTAAGACCATCAGAAATGATAGACATTTGAATTAGAATTCATAACAGTGGCAAGTTTACAGCTATGAAGCAACAACAAGAATAACTTTATGGTTGGGGGGTTACCACAATATGGGGAACTGTATTAAAGAGTTGCAGCATCAGGAAGGTAAGAACTACTGCCGCAAAAGATTTAAAGAAGATGATAACCTGATCCATCAGTATCTTTTGCTTCAATTTTGACACGTGATGAATATATTTGCTTTGTTTCATTGCTTTAAAGATTGAAGAAATTGTGTATCAGCTGCCAAATCTAAAGACTGGCGTGCAGTGAGAGCAAAGTCTACCCCCTCTAAGACATTAAGGAAACATGATGAATTTTTTTGAATTCATCTCAGTCACATTTAACTCATTTCCACTTTCCAAGGTCACCCCAATGCCATTTACTAGAATCCAGTCCTCTTTGGACCAAACAAGGACTTTCTGAACTCATCAGTCTGGAAAAATAGGCCAGCACTTCCCTGCTCCAAGTCACCCACAATGGAGCTTCTGATTCTCTCCCTCTCCCTCAAAAGGCAGGTAGTTCTGCAATGGCTCTTGTCACCTACTCCATGCCCCACCACGGCGACTTTGATGAGACCTCCAAGGCTTCATATACAAAGTTCTGGGCAGTTTGGCAACCAGAGCTATCTTGTCCATGTCCCCATCTCTTTCCACATCGACTGTCTGCTGAAAGGGAAGCTCAGATCCCAAAGGTCCCCGTTACTACTTGGGAACCAGAGCTGTCTGAAACTTCTGGATGCTCCTCAGCTCTTTCCTTCAATTCACTAAACACTGTGGCTGGTAGAAATGCAAAATGGTCCTGACACATTAGAAAATGCTGATGCAGCTTCTTAGAGATGAGATGTAATTTTGCCCTTGTTCACTCTCTATTTGTTCTTCATGATGAAGTCCATGAGTGTCTTAGTTGCTTTTCTATTGTAGTATAGAGGCTCCATGACCAAAACAGCTGGCTTACATCTTCAGAGGCTTAGTCCATTGTCATCATGCCTGGGAGCATGGTGGCACATAGGCAGATATGGTGCTGGAGAAGCAGCTGCAAATTCTACATTCTCATCTGTGGGGAGAAAGAATGTGAGGGGGAGGGAGGGAGGAGAGGAGAGGAGAGGAGAGGAGAGGAGAGGAGAGGAGAGGAGAGGAGAGGAGAGGAGAGGAGAGGAGAGGAGAGGAGAGAAGAGGAGGAATGGCCTGGTATGGGCTTTTGAAACCTCAAAGCTCACATCCAATGGGACACTCCAACAAGGCCACACCTCCTAATCCTTCTAATCCTGTCAAAGCTGTCCATTCTCATTCAAATTGCCACAGTGACCAAAAGCAACTTAAAGCAGGAAGGGCTTACTTCACCTTACTGCTTACAGACATTGTGAAGAGAAGTCAGGGTAGGAGTTAAAGGAAGGAGCCTGGAGGCAGAAACTAAAGTTTACTGACTTGATCCTCCTGGCTTGCTCTGCTTTATAACCCAGAACCAGAACCACCTGCATCTAGGTGGCATCACCCACAGCAGGCTGGATCCTTCTACATCTGACAATAATCGAGGAAATGCCCCTCCCCAACACTTGATTATGAGCAAATCTAGTGAGGGAAAGAAGGAAAGAGGGAAAGAGGGAAAGGGGGAAAGAGAAAAGAGAAGAGGAGAGAAAAGAAA